>NC_053025.1:445665981-445686463 GCF_003073215.2 Triticum urartu | reverse complement strand
ATTGGGTCTTGTCCATCACATCATTCTCCTAATGATGTGATCCCGTTATCAACGACATCCAATGTCCATGGTCAGGAAACCGTAACCATCTATTGATCATACGAGCTAGTCAACTAGAGGCTTACTAGGGACATGGTGTTGTCTATGTATCCACACATGTATCTGAGTTTCCTATCAATACAATTCTAGCATGGATAATAAACGATTATCATGAACAAGGAAATATATAATAACTAATTTATTATTGCCTCTAGGGCATATTTCCAACAACTGGAACTTCGTGATGAACTATAATATGTAAGGGATGATGAAAATGATTCCCGAGCTCTTCGCGATGCTGAAATCAGCGAAGGTAGAAATCAAGAAAAGCATCAAGTGTTGATGGTTGACAAGACCACTAGTTTCAAGTAAAAGGGCAAGGGAAAGAAAGGGAACTTCAAGAAGAATGGCAAGCAAGTTGCCACTCCCATGAAGAAGCCCAAAGCTAGACCCAAGCCTGAAACTGAGTGCTTCTACTGCAAAGGAAATGGTCACTGGAAGTGGAACTGCCCTAGATACTTGGCGGATAAGAAGGATGGCAAAGTGAACAAAGTATATTGATATACATGTTATTGATGGTAGTCTATAGGTCTCCGCAGCCGGACTATATCCTTTGGCCGGACTGTTGGACTATGAAGATACAAGATTGAAGACTTCGTCCCGTGTCCGGATGGGACTCTCCTTGGCGTGGAAGGCAAGCTTGGCAATACGGATATGTAGATCTCCTCCCTTGTAACCGACTCTGTGTAACCCTAGCCCCCTCCGGTGTCTATATAAACCGGAGGGTTTAGTCCGTAGGACAACAACAATCATACCATAGGCTAGCTTCTAGGGTTTAGCCTCTTCGATCTCGTGGTAGATCAACTCTTGTAATACTCATATCATCAAGAACAATCAAGCAGGACGTAGGGTATTACCTCCATCAAGAGGGCCCGAACCTGGGTAAACATCGTGTCCCCGGCCTCCTGTTACCATCCGCCTTAGACGCACAGTTCGGGACCCCCTACCGAGATCCACCGGTTTTGACACCGACATTGGTGCTTTCATTGAGAGTTCCACTATGTCGTCATCATAAGGAAGGATGGCTCGTCTCGTTGTCAAGACAACATCACCTCTGGGGGAGCCCTGGCCGTAGGCCAAATCTCCGACTAGGCGGCTTCGTCATGACGCCTGCTCGTTTTTTTTTTTTTTTTTTTCTTTTTTTTTTTTTTTTTTTGGTTTTTTCCGTTTTTTTTTCTTTTTTTTTTTTTGTTTTTACTCTTTTATTATTTTTTTTTGTTTTGCTTCGTTTTCGACTATTTGATTTGTTTGTCATTAAGATTAGTCTTATTGTTCACACGTTGTCTCAAATTTCACCGAGCAGATGGATCCAATGGAGCTCCTCCTCTTTGAACGAGCTCTTGGATCGCATCGCCGCTCTGGGAGTCGCTACGGACTATGATCGGATTGGGCTTAAACCCGACCAAAGGGAGATTAACTCTCCGCCGGTCACCCATCAGATAGCGGTGGTGGAGGAGCAATGCGGCGATTCTTCCTCTATCCTGAGGACGAACTATGTCCGGATTCCCGAGCTCTCCGAGCCGGATACCCGTCCACGGGAGGACATCGCCCTAACCCTGAACCTAGAATAGACCGAACCTGCGGGGCAACATCCCGGAGCCCGAACTTCCAAGATCGGAAACTCGCCCCTGGGTCTCAGATTGGGTCAAGGTCTGGACTTAAATCCACCCACCCACCCAGATATAAACGATCTTTCCCACATTAGGCAAGAGCCCCAAGAGACAGTACATCACTATTGGGCCAGATTCCTCCTTGTAATGAACAAGGTCAAGGACTGTCGCGAGGAAGACGCAATTTCGTTCTTTTGCAACAATTGCACGGACAAGGGAATCCTCAACGCCATAAGTCGCCGTGACATAGCACACTTCGCTGACTTGGCGGCCATAGTACGGAAGTACTGTGCGATGGAAAGCGCCTGGAAAACCCAAACAAAATTTTGGGATAATCCGGCTCTGACAAAACCCCCAGTCCGAACTAAAAGGGTGCACTCTCATAAGTCGCCCGACTCAATTACAAAGAAGCAAAAGCCCACTACAGGGCGTGGAACCGTATTGGAGGGATGGCTTAACGGGCCCTGCAAAATTCATAGTACAGCGGATACCATACCAACACACAGCCTTAGAGCATGTTGGGTACTCCGGCAGGTGGCCAAGAGCGGTGAGGATCTCCTCATTCAAAACACCAGAGCACCATCCCGTGGATAACAATACAGTATTGACAGTCTTCGAGACCTTCGCCTCAAATAATAGGCGTAAGCGAGCACTCCGCAGCCTTGCCAAAGTCTGCCACATGGCAGCAATAAATCCATGGAGCGACACGGCTATCACCTTCAATGCCAGTGACGAACCTAAATTCCGAACAGCCCGAGCACCAGCCGCCTTGGTCCTCAGTCCAATTGTGGACGGCTTTCGGCTTACTAAAGTGCTCATGGACGGCAGAGCGGATTAAACCTCATTTATGAGAGACTCTTCAAAAAATGGAAATAGACAGAAACCGTATTGAGCAAAGCAGCACGACCTTCCGAGGAATCATCCCAGTCGGGAGGCACGTTGCGCTGGGAAAATCACACTAGATGTGGTATTCGGCACTCCGAGAATTACAGGTCCGAAGAAATTACATTCCAAGTGGCCCGTTCAGTAGCGGATACCACGCCCTTCTAGGGCAGAGCATTCACGATCTTCCAAGCCATACCCCATTACGGGTACATGAAGCTCAAAATGCCCGGCCAATGGAATCATCACTCTAGCTAGTGATCCAGACATAGCACTCCGTGCCAAAAACAAACAGCCGCACTGGCCCTCAAGGCATTATCCGAAGCCCTTGCGGCGGGGGAATTAACTGCGCTGCGCTCCACAGTGGACAGGGCGACATGATACTCGACAAAAGATCCAAGTCCACCTCTTTTAAACCAGCGGATGAAATAGTCAAATTCCAAGTCCATCCAACAGACCCCACAAAAACAGCATCCATCGGGGTACAGTTAACCTGCGTAGATGCCGCACTACGAGCTAAACGGGAGGTATTCCTGCGTCAAGAATATTGGACATCCAACTATCCGCTCTGCATCTCGTGCTCCAGTCTATATGTGTGTCAACTTGTGATTTGGGTCCTCCGATGTGTATTATAAACGAATAAAATATTATAACTTCTCCACGAGGTTGGCCGGCATCTGAAGCTACATCTAAAAGATTCAGCGGATCAAGCAGACTCTTCGGCGTTTCTCTGAACCTAAGCGACAAGCCATGGGAGAGGATCTAGCCAAGTTAATGGAGGCCGGATTCATTAGAGAAATAAAACATCCGGACTGGCTAGCAAACCTGGTGATGATACCAAAGAAGGACAAATCCTGGCGCCTATGCATCTACTTCAAGGACCTTAATAAGGCTTGCCCAAAGGATCCCTTCCCCCTCCCTCGCATCAATCAAATTATCGACGCTACCGCAGGACACGACTGATTGTGCTTCCTCGACGCATACTCCGGTTACCACCAAATTAAGATGGCAGAGTCCGATCAAGCCGCAACGGCATTTATCACTCCATATGGCCCCTTCTGTTTGAACACAATGCCCTTCGGGCTCAAAAACGCCAGTGCAACGTATCAGCGCATGATTCAGACATGTCTAGAAAAGCAGATCGGCAAAACAGTGGAGGCATACGTAGACGATGTGGTCGTTAAAACCAGACACGTCGACTCCTTAATAGACGACTTGAGGCTCACGTTCGACAATCTCCGAACATACGACATTAAGCTCAATCCGGAAAAATGCATTTTCGGCGTACCCGCCGGAAAGCTCCTGGGCTTCATCGTCTCCAGTAGAGGAATTGAAGCAAATCCGGCTAAAATCCGAGCTCTGTCGCAGTTGGCTATCCCAACTGACCTCAAGCAAATCCAGAAGTTAACTGGATGTGTGGCGGCCTTAAGCCGCTTTATCTCCCGATTAGGAGAAAAGGCACTCCCCCTTTATCGCCTTCTTCGGCGCACCAAACACTTCGAGTGGACGGACGCAGCCACAGACAGATTGGAAGAAATAAAAGCCATCCTGGCCACTAACCCAATCTTGGCCATGCCAAATCTCGGCGAACCAATGCTGTTATATATAGCAGCAACTCACCAAGTTGTAAGCGCAGTGCTCGTCATCGAACGAGAGACAGACGGACATAAATTCCCACTTCAAAAGCTGGTATATTATGTATCCACTGCCCTCACTCCATGCAAATCATGGTACCCACATTATCAAAAGATAGCATACGCGGTATTCATCCCATCCCGGAAATTACGACACTACTTTCAAGAGTGTTCAATTACGATGGCCTCAGAAGTACCACTCAACGACATAATAAACAACCGCGATGCCACGGGCCGGATTGCCAAATGGGCTATCGAGCTCCTCCCGTTCGACATAACATATAGACCACGACGAGCCATCAAGTCGCAAGTACTGGCCGATTTTGTCGCCGAGTGGACAGAAGCCGAACTCCCTATAGAGTAGGGCACGTACTCCAATTGGATCATGCACTTTTACGGCTCTAAAATGCTGGCTGGTCTGGGGGCTGGCATCATCCTGACGTCCCCCACTAGAGATACAGTCCAATACGTACTCCAAATACTATACACAGACTCCAACAACGCAGCCGAATATGAGGCCCTATTACACGGTCTCCGGATGGCAGTCTCCATGGGCATTCAATGCCTGAAGGTGCATGGGGACTCGAACCTCGCAATATCTCAAATAAATGGAGACTTTGATGCCAAGGATCCAAAAATGGCAGCATATCGCAACGCTGTCCTCAAAATGTCAGCTCGGTTCGAGGGGCTTGAATTCCACCATGTGGCTCAGGAAAACAATCAGGCGGCGACATCCTCGCCCATATAGACGCTAAGCGCGATCCTGTCCCACCTAACATCTTCTTGGAAAGGCTGTTTAAGCCATCCGTGGTATGGGAAGGGGTCACCGGTAACAATATTCCGGACCCGATCACAACACAGATATCGAACACTCTGACACAATCGGAGGCTCTGCCAATTCGAAATAACACCTTCAGCCCACGTGATAATGGCCGTCATCGCCCCGTGGACAGAACCATTCCTGGCCTACCTAACCAGGCAGGAACTACCCGAGGACCAAAATGAGGCACGCTGCATAGTGCGGTGATCTAAAGCCTACAAGGTCCACGAGGGAGAGCTTTATAAGAAAAGCACTACCGGAGTCCTTCAAAGGTGCATCTCCGAAGAGGAAGGGCGGAAGCTTTTGGCAGAAATCCATGCTGGACTCGGCGGCCATGCCGCGCCCGGGCCCTTGTAAGCAAGGCCTTCCGTACAGGTTTCTATTGGCCGATGGCCCGAGCAGATGCACAGATCATCTGGTCCAACATTGCGTCGGTTGCTCCAGCTTTTGCAAACCAAAGCCATATGCCGCCTACCGCTCTCCAAACAATCCCCATTACTTGGCCCTTTGCGGTCTGGGGGCTTGATATGGTTGGACCCCTTAAAGGGGGAACCCATAAGAAAAAATACTTACTGGTCATGGTGGATAAATTCACCAAATGGATAGAAGCCAAACCCGTTAAAACGGCTGAATCCGGACCTTGATAGACTTCATATCTGGGGTTGTACACCGTTATGGCATCCCCCACAGCATCATCACTGACAACGGCACGAACTTTACAGCCGACGAGGTAAAACTTTGGTGCAGCAACATGGGCATCAAGCTCGATTATGCTTCTGTCTATCACGCAAACTAACGGTCAAGTCGAGCGAGCAAATGGTCTTATCATGAGCGGCATCAAACCCAGATTAGTGCGGTCCTTAAAGGAATCAAACACGCACTGGGTAGAGGAGCTCGACTCCGTACTATGGGGGTGGACCATGCAAATCGCACTACCGGATACACACCATTCTTTATGGAATGTATGGCGGTAGGCGGTTCTGCCTTGCGACATAATTCATGACTCACCTCGAGTGCGCATGTACGAAGAAAAAGAGGCCGAGCTCGATCGGCAGGACAGTTTGGATGCCCTGGAGGAGGAGCGCGACGTGGCAAAAGCCCGTTCCGCATTCTATCAGCAACAGGCTCGAAGGTATCAAAGCAGAGAAGTACGGGCCAAAACCTATAACGTTGGCGAACTAGTTCTACGCCTACCGGAGAAGAAAAAGAACAAGCTCAAGCCCAAATGGGAAGGTCCCTTCATTATTGACCAGGTTCTGACCGGTGGAGCGTACCGTCTGCGGGATGCATCGGACAATCGACTCGAGCCAAACCCATGGAACGCAGCCAGACTCCGAAGATTCTACGCCTAGTGCCGGACTCTATGTTCGTCTCCTTACCCCATCAATTTTTTGCATATCCGTTATCTGTCTTTTCTCTCTTTTTCTCCTCTTTTTTATTCTCCTCAAGGCCTTAAAAGGCTAACTTGTGTCTTGACTACACAATCTTGACGCGCTAACCGCGCTCATTATACCTGGGGGCTTCTTATACAGAAGCTTAATATAACTATTTTCTGGTCCTTATGCCCCACACATGTGTCATTCTTCCACATTGAACCTTTTTTGTTCCATTATATGCATCGATATGACTTAAGTTTTGGCCAGACTCTATGTTCGTCTCCTTACCCCCATCAATTTTTTGCATATCCGTTATCTGTCTTTTCTCTCTTTTTCTCCTCTTTTTTATTCTCCTCAAGGCCTTAAAAGGCTAACTTGTGTCTTGACTACACAATCTTGACGCGCTAACCGCGCTCATTATACCTGGGGGCTTCTTATACAGAAGCTTAATATAACTATTTTCTGGGCTTATGCCCCACACATGTGTCATTCTTCCACATGTAACCTTTTTTCGCCATTATATGCATCGATATGACTTAAGTTTTGGCCAAGCTGGGTTGCCTGGCTCTTGTATTTATGCCCTACGTTCCCGTTAATTCGGCTAGGGCATAAGGGGAGCACCTCTGCGATTGTTACTGCCGGGTCAGCCGGATGTGTACCTCAGACTGGGTGAAGCCGAAAGCTAGCGTTCTTAAGGGAATATTCGGTCGGTGAACAAAAGATGACTTTTATTTATTTTGATACATGCCCCCAGATGTTTATAGCCTGCGTCTCTTTTCGCAGTTCGGACATGCACATTAGGGCATGCGTACCCAGGGAAAGGAACCCTTAACGGAACTATTCTCCCTGGAAGATGTTTCTTACTATCCATGTAATATAACATAGCTAGTTGGGTACTTGTCTGTTCAAGCACTTATGACCCCTACGCCTGGTTTCCACGCATACCCCGTTTTTACATAACCGCGGGTATTCGGATACACTCCAGACTATCGGGTCCAGAGGTCGAAGCGAAAAGGTCCGCCATGACAAATGATTTACAATCCGGCTAGGGACATTATATATGTCACTTAAAGTACACAGTCACTAAGACTGACTAAATTCTTCTTCTATACCATCCAACAGGCTGTCTAGCCTACAATCCTGTTGGGAATACTTTGCGGCTAATTCTACTTGGTCATACACCAAACTGACGGGGATCTCTTTCCCATCGGGCCCCACAGGTCCGACCTCGGCCATGTGGTTTGGGTCAGCTTTGGTATATCGCGTCTTCACCATGGCCCAGGCTTCCCTTGCACCTTGTCGGCAGGCTGATATCTTCCATAATCGGAAGCGCCGCCGCGCTCCCTTGAGCTTCTCTATAAGCTCCCCATGCCTCCTGGCGGGGAGGCGGATGGCCACAAGGCTTGGGCAATACCCTGCATCACCTGCCGAACTTGTTCGTGCAGTTGTGAGAGCTCTGGTAGAAGATCACCCGCAGACCCGGGCATCTCCTCCGCGGGACGACCCGTCAGCATACCTGCAGACATAACTCTGTTAGCTGGCTTCTTCGCCGAACTCTTTCAAAAGTTCATTCAAGCACTTACTGAAAATGCCGCGTCGAAGCCGCTTATTCTCCTTCACGGAGTCCGCAAGTTGGGCTCGGACATCTTTCAGTTCCACGCCCAGCCGGATATTGGCATCCTGGAGATTATTTTTCTCCTACCTAACCCGCGTAAGCACGCGCTCGCCAGCATTTAGCTGTTGATTAGCACAATGTGCATTCTCCGGCACGGTCTCCGGATTCACTCCGAAGTCATCTGCAACATCTCTTGTTAGATTTGCATGCATGCCGCATACTATCTAGTACCTGTCATTCTTTGCAATGGAAACAAGTGTTACCAGAGGGGGCCTTCTCGGACTCCTTCAACGTGGCAACCGCAGCCCGTAGCTGGGCTTTGCACTCTTCCAGCTCTTGAGACAATTGGGTATTCTTCTCTGTAAGAACCTGCACAAATAATGATCCTTAAATCAGTTGTGTCAACTGTTTCAAGTCTCAGGGCTACTGAATATATATAATCGTCAGATTTTCTTACCCGTATATCCTTTACATACTGGTCCGTGGCTCTGGCAAGACCATTTTGAGCAGCACGGATGTACGCGTCTCCTGAGTTGAAGGCATCGAACGCCTCTTGGGAGGAAACAAGCGTCACGGAGTACGGCCCAGCGACGCCTGTGATTCATGGTGCTCTCCACTTTGGAATTTGTAGCAGATAATCTATCCGCATCCTCTGTAGGAGGAGCATCCGGTGTTCACCCCGTGTTAGCTTCCACCTCTATGTCCGGCCCTGGAGCCCGACTGGTGGAGGCGTGATCGGCAACCTCTCTGGATATAGTCCGGCGAGCATTTTTCCTACTAGGAAACATGGGCGTCATTATATTTTAAGAAAGACGACAACCATGGAGCGAGGTTCTATATCATACCTCTGCGCCGGTGTCTCAGTCTGACATTCTGTGTCTCCATCCGTACCACTAGCTCTCCGTCACTCCCTTCGAGGTCTCTAAGCGACCTAGATCTGTGTCGCTTCGCGCGGCGCCTACTGATGGATAACGGAGCTAGAGTACCGCTCCCAACGTACGAGTGCCAGCATCCAAGGTATCCATATATCGTCCCAGCGCTTTCGCTTTATCTAATTAAATAAAACACGGTTCCACTATGTTGTCCTTTCTTATACAAAATAATACAACAGACGACTCGGTTTACCCGACGTACCGAAGACTCTATCCTCGACAGGTGGAAGCATTGACTCTGGACGACCCTCCGGGTTGTTGTGAGTAGCCAACTTCCGTGGATATTGCACGTACGCTAACACGAACCTTGACCTGAGCCTATCATGTAATATCAATGATGACGTTCACGAAATCGCTAGATCACACACAAATACCTATACATGACGAAACTGGAGTCTTCCCATTCTCGAACCTACGACAACCCGCAGTGACTCGCCAACAAGGGACACGAAGCCGGGTAGGCCAAAAAAGAGAAGCGGTCAGACTGAGACACCGGCGCAGAGGTATGATATAGAACCTCGCTCCATGGTTGTCGTCTTTCTTAAAATATAATGACGTCCCATGTTTCCTAGTAGGAAAAATGCTCGCCGGACTATATCCAGAGAGGTTGCCGATCACGCCTCCACCAGTCGGGCTCCAGGGCCGGACATAGAGGTGGAAGCTAACACGGGGTGCACCGGATGCTCCTCCTACAGAGGATGCGGATAGATTATCGCTACAAATTCAAAGTGGAGAGCACCATGAATCACAGGCGTCGCGGCCGTACTTCGTGATGCTTTCCTCCCAAGAGGCGTTCGATGCCTTCAACTCAGGAGACGTACATCCGTGCTGCTCAAAACGGTCTTGCCAGAGCCACGGACCAGTATGTAAAGGATATACGGGTAAGAAAATCTGACGATTATATATATCAGTAGCCCCTGAGACTTGAAACAGTTGACACAACTGATTTAAGGATCATTATTGTGCAGGTTCTTACAGAGAAGAATACCCAATTGTCTCAAGAGCTGGAAGAGTGCAAAGCCCAGCTACGGGCGCGGTTGCCGCGTTGAAGGAGTCCGAGAAGGCCCCCTCTGGTAACACTTGTTTCCATTGCAAAGAATGACAGGTACCAGATAGTATGCGGCATGCATGCAAATCTAACAATAGATGTTGCAGATGACTCCGGAGTGAATCCGGAGGCCGTGCCGGAGAATGCGCAACGTGCTAATCGACAGCTAAATGCTGGCGAGCGCGTGCTTACGCGGGTCAGGCAGGAGAAAAATAATCTCCAGACGCCAATATCCAGCTGGGCGTGGAACTGAAAGATGTCCGAGCCCAGCTTGCGGACTCCGTGAAGGAGAATAAGCGGCTTCGACGGCATTTTCAGTAAGTGCTTGAACGAACTTTTAAAGAGTTCGCGAAGAAGCCGGCTAACAGAGTTATGTCTGCAGGTATGCTGACGGGTCGTCCCGCGGAGGAGATGCCCGGGTCTGCGGGTGATCTTCTACCAGAGCTCTCACAACTGCACGAACAAGTTCGGCAGGTGATGCAGGGTATTGCCCAAGCCTTGTGGCCATCCGCGTCCCCGCCAGGAGGCATGGGGGAGCTTATAGAGAAGCTCAAGGGAGCGCGGCGGCGCTTCCGATTATGGAAGATATCAGCCTGCCGACAAGGTGCAAGGGAAGCCTGGGCTATGGTGAAGACGCGATATACCAAAGCTGACCCAAACCACATGGCCGAGGTCAGACCTGTGGGCCGATGGAAGAGATCCCCGTCAGTTTGGTGTATGACCAAGTAGAATTAGCCGCAAAGTATTCCCAACAGGATTGTAGGCTAGACAGCCTGTTGGATGGTATAGAAGAAGAATTTAGTCAGTCTTAGTGACTGTGTACTTTAAGTGACATATATAATGTCCCTAGCCGGATTGTAAATCATTTGTCATGGCGGACCTTTTCGCTTCGACCTCTGGACCCGATAGTCCGGAGTGTATCCGAATACCCGGGTTATGTAAAAACCGGGGTATGCATGGAAACCAGGCGTAGGGGTCATAAGTGCTTGAACAGACAAGTACCCAACTAGCTATGTTATATTACATGGATAGTAAGAAACATCTTCCAGGGAGAATAGTTCCGTTAAGGGTTCCTTTCCCTGGGTACGCATGCCCTAATGTGCATGTCCGAACTGCGAAAAGAGACGCAGGCTATAAACATCTGGGGGCATGTATCAAAATAAATAAAAGTCATCTTTTGTTCACCGACCGAATATTCCCTTAAGAACGCTAGCTTTCGGCTTCACCCAGTCTGAGGTACACATCCGGCTGACCCGGCAGTAACAATCGCAGAGGTGCTCCCCTTATGCCCTAGCCGAATTAACGGGAACGTAGGGCATAAATACAAGAGCCAGGCAACCCAGCTTGGCCAAAACTTAAGTCATATCGATGCATATAATGGTGAAAAAAGGTACATGTGGAAGAAACACATGTGGGGCATAAAGCCCAGAAAAATAGTTATATTAAGCTTCTGTATAAGAAGCCCCCAGGTATAATGAGCGCGGTTAGCGCGTCAAGATTGTGTAGTCAAGACACAAGTTAGCCTTTTAAGGCCTTGAGGAGAAAAAAAGAGGAAGAAAAAGAGAGAAAAGACAGATAACGGATATGCAAAAAATTGATGGGGGTAAGGAGACGAACATAGAGTCTGGCCAAAACTTAAGTCATATCGATGCATATAATGGAAAAAAAAGGTATCATGTGGAAGAATGACACATGTGTGGGGCATAAGCCCAGAAAATAGTTATATTAAGCTTCTGTATAAGAAGCCCCCAGGTATAATGAGCACAGTAGCACGTCAAGATTGTGTAGTCAAGACACAAGTTAGACTTTTAAGGCCTTGAGGAGAAGGAAAAAAGAAGAGAGAAAGAGAGAAAAGACAGATAACGGATATGCAAAAAATTGACGGGGGTAAGGAGACGAACATAGAGTCCGGCACTAGGCGTAGAATATGTGGAGTCTGGCTGCGTTCCATGGGTTTGGCTCGAGTCGATTGTTCGATGCATCCCTCAGACGGTACGCTCCACCGATCAGAACCTGGTCAATAAGGAAGGGACCTTCCCATTTGGGCTTGAGCTTGTTCTTTTTCTTCTTCGGCAGGCGTAGAACTAGTTCGCCAACGTTATAGGTTTTGGCCCGTACTTCTTTGTTTTGATACTTTCGAGCCTGTTGCTGATAGAATGCGGAACGGGCTTTTGCCACGTCGCGCTCCTCCTCCAGGGCGTCCAAACTGTCCTGCCGATCGAGCTCGGCCTCTTTTTCTTCGTACATGCACACTCGAGGTGAGTCATGAATTATGTCGCAAGGCAGAACTGCCTCTGCGCCGTACACCATAAAAACGTTGTGTATCCGGTCGTGTGATTCGGCGTGGTCCGCAGCCCCCATAGTACGGTGTCGAGCTCCTCTACCTAGTGCGTGTTTGATTCCTTTAAGGACTGCACTAATCTGGGTTTGATGCCGCTCATGATAAGACTATTTGCTCGCTCGACTAGACCGCTAGTTTGAGGGTGATAAACAGAAGCATAATCGAGCTTGATGCCCATGTTGCTGCACAAGAGTTTCACCTCATCGGCTGCAAAGTTCGTGCCATTGTCAGTAATGATGCTGTGGGGGATGCCATAACGGTGTACAACCCCATATATGAAGTCTATCACCGGTCCGGATTCAGCCGTTTTAACGGGTTTGGCTTCTATCCATTTGGTGAATTTATCCACCATGACCAGTAAGTATTTTTTTCTTATGGGTTCCCCCTTTGAGGGGTCCGACCATATCAAGCCCCCAGACCGCAAAGGGCCAAGTAATGGGGATTGTTTGGAGAGCGGTAGGCGGCATATGGCTTTGGTTTGCAAAAAGCTGGCAACCGACGCAATGTTGGACCAAATCCTGTGCATCTGCTCGGGCCGTCGGCCAATAGAAACCTGTACAGAAGGCTTTGCTTACAAGGGCCCGGGCTACGGCGTGGTGGCCGCCGAGTCCAGCATGGATTTCTGCCAAAAGCTTCCGCCCTTCCTCTTCGGAGATGCACCTTTGAAGCACTCCGGTAGTGGTTTTCTTATAAAGCTCTCCCTCATGGACCTTGTAGGCTTTAGACCGCCGCACTATGCAGCGTGCCTCATTTTGGTCCTCAGGTAGTTCCTGCCTGGTTAGGTAGGCCAGGAATGGTTCTGTCCACGGGGCGGTGACGACCATTATTACGTGGGCTAAAGGTGTTATTTCGATGGCAGGGCCTCCGATTGTGTCAGATTTTTCGGTATCTGGTGTTGTGGCCGGGTCCGGACTATTGTTACCAGTGTCCCCTTCCCATACCACGGATGGCTTAAACAGCCTTTCCAAGAAGATGTTAGGTGGGACAGGATCGCGCTTAGCACCGATACGGGCGAGGATATCCGCCGCCTGATTGTTTTCCTGAGCCACATGGTGGAATTCAAGCCCCTCGAACCGAGCTGACATTTTGAGGACAGCGTTGCGATATGCTGCCATTTTTGGATCCTTGGCATCAAAGTCTCCATTTATTTGAGATATTGCGAGGTTCGAGTCCCCATGCACCTCCAGGCATTGAATGCCCATGGAGACTGCCATCCGGAGACCATGTAATAGGGCCTCATATTCGGCTGCGTTGTTGGAGTCTGTGTATAGTATTTGGAGTACGTATTGGACTGTATCTCTAGTGGGGGACGTCAGGATGATGCCAGCCCCCAGACCAGCCAGCATTTTAGAGCCGTCAAAGTGCATGATCCAATTGGAGTACGTGCCCTACTCTATAGGGAGTTCGGCTTCTGTCCACTCGGCGACGAAATCGGCCAGTACTTGCGACTTGATGGCTCGTCGTGGTCTATATGTTATGTCGAACGGGAGGAGCTCGATAGCCCATTTGGCAATCCGGCCCGTGGCATCGCGGTTGTTTATTATGTCGTTGAGTGGTACTTCTGAGGCCATCGTAATTGAACACTCTTGAAAGTAGTGTCGTAATTTCCGGGATGGGATGAATACCGCGTATGCTATCTTTTGATAATGTGGGTACCATGATTTGCATGGAGTGAGGGCAGTGGATACATAATATACCAGCTTTTGAAGTGGGAATTTATGTCCGTCTGTCTCTCGTTCGATGACGAGCACTGCGCTTACAACTTGGTGAGTTGCTGCTATATATAACAGCATTGGTTCGCCGAGATTTGGCATGGCCAAGATTGGGTTAGTGGCCAGGATGGCTTTTATTTCTTCCAATCTGTCTGTGGCTGCGTCCGTCCACTCGAAGTGTTTGGTGCGCCGAAGAAGGCGATAAAGGGGGAGTGCCTTTTCTCCTAATCGGGGGATAAAGCTGCTTAAGGCCGCCACACATCCAGTTAACTTCTGGATTTGCTTAAGGTCAGTTGGGATAGCCAACTGCGACAGAGCTTGGATTTTAGCCGGATTTGCTTCGATTCCTCTACTGGAGACAATGAAGCCCAGGAGCTTTCCGGCGGGTACGCCGAAAATGCATTTTTCCGGATTGAGCTTAATGTCGTATGTTCGGAGATTGTCGAACGTGAGCCTCAAGTCGTCTATTAAGGAGTCGATGTGTCTGGTTTTAACGACCACATCGTCTACGTATGCCTCCACTGTTTTGCCGATCTGCTTTTCTAGACATGTCTGAATCATGCGCTGATACGTTGTGCCGGCGTTTTTGAGCCCGAAGGGCATTGTGTTCAAACAGAAGGGGCCATATGGAGTGATAAATGCCGTTGCGGCTTGATCGGACTCTGCCATCTTAATTTGGTGGTAACCGGAGTATGCGTCGAGGAAGCACAATCAGTCGTGTCCTGCGGTAGCGTCGATAATTTGATTGATGCGAGGGAGGGGGAAGGGATCCTTTGGGCAAGCCTTATTAAGGTCCTTGAAGTAGATGCATAGGCGCCAGGATTTGTCCTTCTTTGGTATCATCACCAGGTTTGCTAGCCAGTCCGGATGTTTTATTTCTCTAATGAATCCGGCCTCCATTAACTTGGCTAGATCCTCTCCCATGGCTTGTCACTTAGGTTCAGAGAAACGCCTAAGAGTCTCCTTGACCGGCTTGAATCCTTTTAGAATGTTAAGGCTATGCTCGGCCAACCTACGTGGGATTCCTAGCACATCTGAAGGATGCCAGGCGAATATGTCCCAATTCTTACGCAGGAACTCCCGTAGTGCGGCGTCTACAGCAGGGTTTAACTGTACCCCGATGGATGCTGTTTTTGTGGGGTCTGTTGGATGGACTTGGAATTTGACTATTTCATCCGCTGGTTTAAAAGAGGTGGACTTGGATCTTTTGTCGAGTATCATGTCGCCCCTGTCCACTATGGAGCGCAACGCAGTTAATTCCCCCGCCGCAAGGGCTTCGGATAATGCCTCGAGGGCCAGTGCGGCTGTTTTGTTCTCGGCGTGGAGTGCTATGTCCGGATCACTAGCTAGAGTGATGATTCCATTGGGCCCAGGCATTTTAGCTTCATGTACCCATAATGGGGTATGGCTTGAAAAATCATGAATGCCCCCCGCCCTATAAGGGCGTGGTATCCTCTATTGAACGGGGCCACTTGGAATATGATTTCTTCGGACCTGTAATTCTACGGAGTGCCGAATACCACATCTAGTGTGATTTTCCCAGTGCAACGTGCCTCCCGACTAGGGATAATTCCTCTGAAGGTCGTGCTGCTTTGCTCAATATGGTTTCTATCTATTTCCATTTTTTGAAGAGTCTCCTCATAAATGAGGTTTAGTCCGCTACCACCCTCCATGAGCACTTTGGTAAGCCGAAAGCCGTCCACAATTGGACTGAGGACCAAGGAGGCTGGTGCTCGGGCTGTTAGGAATTTTGGTTCGTCACTGGCATTGAAGGTGATAGCCGTGTCGCTCCATGGATTTATTGCTGCCATGTGGCAGACTTTGGCAAGGCTGCGGAGTGCTCGCTTACGCCTATTATTTGAGGCGAAGGTCTCGAAGATTGTCAATACTGTATTGTTATCCATGGGATGGTGCTCTATGGTGTTTTGAATGAGGAGATCCTCACCACTCTTGGCCACCTGCTGGAGTACCCAACATGCTCTAAGGTTGTGTGTTGGTATGGTATCCGTTGTACTATGAATTTTGCAGGGCCCGTTAAGCCATCCTTCCGATACGGTTCCACGCCCTGTAGTGGGCTTTTGCTTCTTTGTAATTGAGTCGGGCGACTTATGAGAGTGCACCCTTTTAGATCGGACTGGGGGTTTTGTCAGAGCCGGATTATCCCAAAATTTTGTTTGGGTTTTCCAGGCGCTTTCCATCGCACAATACTTCCGTACTATGGCCGCCAAGTCAGCGAAGTGTGCTATGTCACGGCGACTTATGGCGTTGAGGATTCCCTTGTCCGTGCAATTGTTGCAAAAGAACGAAATTGCGTCTTCCTCGTGACAGTCCTTGACCTTGTTCATTACAAGGAGGAATCTGGCCCAATAGTGATGTACTGTCTCTTGGGGCTCTTGCCTAATGTGGGAATGATCATTTATATCTGGGTGGGTGGGTGGATTTAAGTCCAGACCTTGACCCAATCTGAGACCCGGGGGCGGGGGAGTTTCTAGGATCTAGAAGTTCGGGCTATGGGATGTTGCCGCGCAGGTTCGACATGTTGCCTGATTCTAGGTTCAGGGTTAGGGTGATGTCCTCCCGTGGACGGGTATCCGGCTCGGAGAGCTCGGGAATCCGGACATAGTTCGTCCTCAGGATAGAGGAAGAATCACCGCATTGCCCCTCCACCACCGCTATCTGATGGGTGACCGGCGGAGAGTTAATCTCCCTTTGGTCGGGTTTAAGCCCAATCCGATCGTAGTCTGTAGCGACTCCCAGAGCGGCGATGTGATCCAAGAGCTCGTTCAAAGAGGAGAGCTCCATTGGATCCATCTGCTCGGTGAATTTCGAGCCGATGTGGAGGCTATTTTCGATGACCCGAGAAGTCATCGTCGGCGCAGCGGCCGAGCGGGCGGTCATGACGAAGCCGCCTAGTCGGAGAGTTTGGCCTACAGTCAGGGCTCCCTCAGAGGTGATGTTGTTATTTGACAACGAGACGATCCATCCCTCCTTATGATGACGACACAGTGGAACTCTCAATGAAAGCACCAATATCGGTGTCAAAACCGGTGGATCTTGGGTAGGGGGTCCCGAACTGTGCGTCTAAGGCGGATGGTAACAGGAGGCGGGGGACACGATGTTTACCCAGGTTCGGGCCCTCTCGATGGAGGTAATACCCTACGTCCTGCTTGATTGATCTTGATGATATGAGCATTACAAGAGTTGATCTACCATGAGATCAAAGAGGCTAAACCCTAGAAGCTAGCCTATGGTATGATTGTGTGTTGTCCTATGGACTAAACCCTCTAGTTTATATAGACACCGGAGGGGGCTAGGGTTACACAGAGTCGGTTACAAGGGAGGAGATCTACATATCCGTATTGCCAAGCTTGCCTTCCACGCCAAGGAGAGTCCCATCCGGACACGGGACGAAGTCTTCAATCTTGTATCTTCATAGTCCAACAGTCCGGCCAAAGGATATAGTCCGGCTGTGGGACCCCCTAATCCAGTGAGGGTCATCTGGTGGGCGGGGTTCGGGCGCGGGTGTTGCGGGTTTTTGTGTGTGTCTGTTTGTCTTTTTTGGGGTCCCTGTGCTTTAAAGGGTTGTTGTCGGGTTTGTTGGTGTTTGTTGGTGTATGGCGGGCGGTCCGGTCGGTCCGGAAACACTAAAGTACACATCAATAACATGTATATCAAATATACCTGTTCACTTTGCCATCCTTCTTATCCTCCAAGTATCTAGGGCAGTTCCACTTCCAGTGACCATTTCCTTTGCAGTAGAAGCACTCAGTTTCAGGCTTGGGTCTAGCTTTGGGCTTCTTCATGGGAGTGGCAACTTGCTTGCCATTCTTCTTGAAGTTCCCTTTCTTTCCCTTGCCCTTTTACTTGAAACTAGTGGTCTTGTCAACCATCAACACTTGATGCTTTTCTTGATTTCTACCTTCGCTGATTTCAGCATCGCGAAGAGCTCGGGGAATCATTTTCATCATCCCTTACATATTATAGTTCATCACGAAGTTCCAGTGTTGGAAATATGCCCTAGAGGCAATAATAAATTAGTTATTATTATATTTCCTTGTTCATGATAATCGTTTATTATCCATGCTAGAATTGTATTGATAGGAAACTCAGATACATGTGTGGATACATAGACAACACCATGTCCCTAGTAAGCCTCTAGTTGACTAGCTCGTTGATCAATAGATGGTTACGGTTTCCTGACCATGGACATTGGATGTCGTTGATAATGGGATCACATCATTGGGAGAATGATGTGATGGACAAGACCCAATCCTAAGCCTAGCACAAAGATCGTGTAGTTCGTATGCTAAAGCTTTTCTAATGTCAAGTATCATTTCCTTAGACCATGAGATTGTGCAACTCCCGGATACCGTAGGAATGCTTTGGGTGTGCCAAACGTCACAACGTAATTGGGTGGCTATAAAGGTACACTACAGGTATCTCCGAAAGTGTCTGTTGGGTTGGCACGAATCGAGACTGGGATTTGTCACTCCGTGTAAACGGAGAGGTATCTCTGGGCCCACTCGGTAGGACATCATCATAATGTGCACAATGTGATCAAGGAGTTGATCACGGGATGATGTGTTACGGAACGAGTAAAGAGACTTGCCGGTAACGAGATTGAACAAGGTATCGGGATACCGACGATCGAATCTCGGGCAAGTATCGTACCGCTAGACAAAGGGAATTGTATACGGGATTGATTAATCCTTGACATCGTGGTTCATCCGATGAGATCATCGTGGAACATGTGGGAGCCAACATGGGTATCCAGATCCCGCTGTTGGTTATTGACCGGAGAACGTCTCGGTCATGTCTGCATGTCTCCGACCCGTAGGGTCTACACACTTAAGGTTCGATGACGCTAGGGTTATAAAGGAAGTTTGTATGTGGTTACCGAATGTTGTTCGGAGTCCCGGATGAGATCCCGGACGTCACGAGGAGTTCCGGAATGGTCCGGAGGTAAAGATTTATATATGGGAAGTCCTGTTTTGGTCACCGGAAAAGTTTCGGGTTTTATC
Source organism: Triticum urartu (assembly GCF_003073215.2). NCBI lineage: Eukaryota > Viridiplantae > Streptophyta > Magnoliopsida > Poales > Poaceae > Triticum > Triticum urartu. Next base: position 445,667,373 of record NC_053025.1, on the reverse strand, counting down.
GGTAACGTACCGGGACCACCGGGAGGGTCCCGGGGGTCCACCAAGTGGGGCCACCAGCCCCGGAGGCTTGCATGGGCCAAGAGTGGGAAGGGACCAGCCCCTGAGTGGGCTGGTGCGCCTCCCACAAGGCCCAAGGCGCAAGCTAGGAGGAGAAGGGAAACCCTAGGCGCAGATGGGCCTAAGGCCCACCCTAGGGCGCCCCCTCTCCCCCTTGGCCGCCCCCCCTAGATGGGATCTAGGGCTGGCCGCCACCCCTAGGGGTGGAAACCTAGGTGGGGGCGCAGCCCCTCCCCTCCCCATATATACTTGAGGTTTTGGGCTGCCAAGACACGAATTCTCTCCTTCTTGGCGCAGCCCTACCCCTCTCCCTCCTCGTCTCTTGCGGTGCTTGGCGAAGCCCTGCTGGAGTACCACGCTCCTCCACCACCACCACGCCGTCGTGCTGCTGCTGGATGGAGTCTTCCCCAACCTCTCCTCTCTCCTTGCTGGATCAAGGCAGGAGACGTCACCGGGCTGTACGTGTGTTGAACGCGGAGGTGCCGTCCGTTCGGCACTAGGATCATCGGTGATTGATCACGACGAGTACGACTCCATCAACCCCGTTCACTTGAACGCTTCCGCTTAGCGATCTACAAGGGTATGTAGATGCACTCTCCTTCCCCTCGTTGCTGGTTTCTCCATAGATAGATCTTGGTGACACGTAGGAAAATTTTGAATTACTACGTTCCCCAACAGTGGCATCATGAGCTAGGTCTATGCGTAGTTTCTATGCACGAGTAGAACACAAAGTAGTTGTGGGCGTGATTTGTTCAATATGCTTACCGTTACTAGTCTTATCTTGATTCGGCGGCATTGTGGGATGAAGCGGCCCGGACCGACCTTACACGTACACTTATGAGACAGGTTCCACCGACTGACATGCACTAGTTGCATAAGGTGGCTAGCGGGTGTCTGTCTCTCCCACTTTAGTCGGATCGGATTCGATGAAAAGGGTCCTTATGAAGGGTAAATATCAATTGGCATATCACGTTGTGTTTTGCGTAGGTAAGAAACGTTCTTGCTAGAAACCCATAGCAGCCACGTAAAACATGCAACAACAATTAGAGGACGGTCTAACTTGTTTTTGCAGGTATGCTATGTGATGTGATATGGCCAAAAATGTGATGAATGATATATGTGATGTATGAGATTGATCATGTTCTTGTAATAGGAATCACGACTTGCATGTCGATGAGTATGACAACCGGCAGGAGCCATAGGAGTTGTCTTAATATTATTGTATGACCTGCGTGTCATTGAAAACGCCATGTAATTACTTTACTTTATTGCTAACCGTTAGCCATAGTAGTAGAAGTAATAGTTGGCGAGACACTTCATGGAGACACGATTGAC
>NC_053025.1:445652710-445664981 GCF_003073215.2 Triticum urartu | reverse complement strand
GGACCGGGACTTCAACGACGTTTTGAACATCATGGAGCATATGAGATGTTCCAGGAGTTGAAGTTAATATTTCAAGCAAATGCCCGGATTAAGAGATATGAAGTCTCCAATAAGTTCTATCGCTGCAAGATGGAGGAGAATAGTTCTGTCAGTGAACATATACTCAAAATGTCTGGGTATCATAATCACTTGACTCAACTGGGAGTTAATCTTCCTATTTATAGTGTCATTGACAGAGTTCTTCAATCACTGCCACCAAGCTACAAAAGCTTCATGATGAACTATAATATGCAAGGGATGGATAAGACAATTCCCGAGCTCTTCGCAATGCTAAAGGCTGCGGAGGTAGAAATCAAAAAGGAGCATCAAGTGTTGATGGTCAACAAGACCACTAGCTTCAAGAAAAAGGGTAAAGGGAAGAAGAAGGGGAACTTCAAGAAGAACGGCAAACAAGTTGCTGCTCAAGAGAAGAAACCCAAGTCTGGTCCTAAGCTTGAAACTGAGTGCTTCTACTGCAAACAGACTGGTCACTGGAAGCGGAACTGCCCCAAGTATTTGGCGGATAAGAAGGATGGCAAGGTGAACGAAGGTATATGTGATATACATGTTATTGATGTGTACCTTACTAATGCTCGCAGTAGCACCTGGGTATTTGATACTGGTTCTGTTGCTAATATTTGCAACTCGAAACAGGGACTATGGATTAAGCGAATATTGGCTAAGGACAAGGTGACGATGCGCATGGGAAATGGTTCCAAAGTCGATGTGATCGCAGTCGGCACACTACCTCTACATCTACCTTCGGGATTAGTTTTAGACCTGAATAATTATTATTTGGTGCCAGCGTTGAGCATGAACATTATATCTGGATCTTGTTTGATGCGAGACGGTTATTCATTTAAATAAGAGAATAATGGCTGTTCTATTTATATGAGTAATATCTTTTATGGTCATGCACCCTTGAAGAGTGGTCTATTCTTATTGAATCTCGATAGTAATGATACACATATTCATAATATTGAAGCCAAAAGATGCAGAGTTGATAATGATAGTGCAACTTATTTGTGGCACTTTCGTTTAGGTCATATTGGTGTAAAGTGCATGAAGAAACTCCATACTGATGGACTTTTGGAACCACTTGATTATGAATCACTTGGTACTCGCGAACCGTGCTTCATGGGCAAGAGGACTAAAACGCCGTTCTCCGGACTATGGAGCAAGCAACAGATTTGTTGAAAATCATACATATAGATGTATGTGGTCCGATGAATGTTGAGACTCGCGACGGGTATCATTATTTTCTCACCTTCACAGATGATTTAAGAAGATATGGGTATATCTACTTAATGAAACATAAATCTGAAACATTTGAAAAGTTCAAAGAATTTCAGAGTGAAGTTGAAAATCATCGTAACAAGAAAATAAAGTTTCTACGATCTGATCATGGAGGAGAATATTTGAGTTACGAGTTTGGTCTTCATTTGAAACAATGCAGAATAGTTTCACAACTCACGCCACCCGAAACACCATAGCGTAATGGTCTGTCCGAACATCGTAATCATACTTTACTAGATATGGTGCGATCTATGATATCTCTTACTAATTTACCACTATCATTTTGGGGTTATGCTTTAGAGACGGCTACATTCACGTTAAATAGGGCACCATCGAAATCCATTGAGACGACGCCTTATGAACTATGGTTTGGCAAGAAACCAAAGTTGTCGTTTCTTAAAGTTTGGGGCTGCGATGCTTATGTGAAAAAACTTCAACCTGATAAGCTCGGACCCAAATCGGAGAAATGTATCTTCATAGGATACCCAAAGGAAACTGTTGGGTACACCTTCTATCACAGATATGAAGGAAAAACATTTGTTGCTAAATTTGGATCCTTTCTAGAGAAGGAGTTTCTCTCGAAAGAAGTGAGTGGGAGGAAAGTAGAACTTGATGAGGTAACTATACCTACTCCTTTATTGGAAAGTTGTTCATCATAGAAACCGATTCATGTGACACCTACACCAATTAGTGAGGAAGTTAATGATGATGATCATGAAACTTCAGATCAAGTTGTTACTGAACCTCGTAGGTCAAGCAGAGTAAGATCCGCACCAGAGTGGTACGGCAATCCTATTCTGGAGGTTATGTTGCTAGACCATGACGAACCTATGAACTATGAAGAAGCGATGGTGAGCCCAGATTCCGCAAAAGGGCCTGAGGCCATGAAATATGAGATGGGATCCATGTATGAGACAAAAGTGTGGACTTTGGTTGACTTGCCCGATGATCGGCAAGCCATTGAAAATAAATGGATCTTCAAGAAGAAGACTAACACTGACGGTAATGTTACTGTCTATAAAGCTCGACTTGTTGCAAAAGGTTTTCGACAAGTTCAAGGGATTGACTACGATGAGACTTCTCACCCGTAGCGATGCTTAAGTCTGTCCGAATCATGTTAGCAATTGCTGCATTTTATGATTATGAAATTTGGCAAATGGATGTCAAAACTGCATTCCTGAATGGATTTCTGGAAGAAGAGTTGTATATGATGCAACTGGAAGGTTTGTCGATCCGAAGGGAGTTAACAAAGTGTGCAAGCTCTAGCGATCCATTTATGGACTGGTGCAAGCCTCTCGGAGTTGGAATAAACGTTTTGATAGTGTGATCAAAGCATATGGTTTTATACAGACTTTTGGAGAAGCCTATATTTACAATACAGTGAGTGGGAGCTCTCTAGCATTTCTGATATTATATGTGGATGACATATTGTTGATTGGAAATGATATAGAATTTTTGGATAGCATAAAAGGATATTTGAATAAGAATTTTTCAATGAAAGACCTCGGTGAAGTTGCTTATATATTGGGCATCAAGATCTATAGAGATAGATCGAGACGCTTAATTGGACTTTCACAAAGCACATACCTTGACAAAGTTTTGAAGAAGTTCAAAATGGATCAAGCAAGGAAAGGGTTTTGCCTGTGTTACAAGGTGTGAAGTTGAGTAAGACTCAATGCCCGACCACTGTAGAAGATAGAGAGAAAATGAAAGATGTTTCCCTATGCTTCAGCCATAGGCTCTATCATGTATGCAATGCTGTGTACCAGACCTGATGTGTGCCTTTCTATTAGTTTAGCAGGGAGGTACCAAAGTAATCCAGGAGTGGATCACTGGACAGCGGTCAAGAACATCCTGAAATACCTGAAAAGGACGAAGGATATGTTTCTCGTTTATGGAGGTGACAAAGAGCTCGTCGTAAATGGTTACGTCGATGAAAGCTTTGACACTGATCCAGACGATTCTAAATCGCAAACCGGATACGTATTTTTATTAAACGGTGGAGCTGTCAGTTGGTGCAGTTCTAAACAAGGCGTCGTAGCGGGATCTACATGTGAAGCAGAGTACATAGCTGTTTTGGAAGCAGCAAATCAAGGAGTCTGGATGAAAGAGTTCATATTCGATCTAGGTGTCATACCTAGTGCATCGGGTCCAATGAAAATCTTTTGTGACAATACTGGTGCACTTGCTTTAGCAAAGGAATCCAGATTTCACAAGAGAACCAAGCACATACGAAGACGCTTCAACACCATCCGGGATCAAGTCCAGGTGGGAGACATAGAGATTTGCAAGATACATACGGATCTGAATGTTGCAGACCCGACCCGTTGACTAAGCCTCTTCCACGAGCAAAACATGATCAGCACCAAAGCTCCATGGGTGTTAGAATCATTACTGTGTAATCTAGATTATTGACTCTAGTGCAAGTGGGAGACTGAAGGAAATATGCCCTAGAGGCAATAATAAAGTTATTATTTATTTCCTTATATCATGATAAATGTATTCTTATTCATGCTAGAATTGTATTAACCGGAAACATAATACATGTGTGAATACATAGACAAACAGAATGTCACTAGTATGCCTCTACTTGACTAGCTCGTTAATCAAAGATGGTTATGTTTCCTAACCAGAACAAAGAGTTGTTATTTGATTAACGAGGTCACATCATTAGTTGAATGATCTGATTGACATGACCCATTCCATTAGCTTAGCACCCGATCGTTTAGTATGTTGCTATTGCTTTCTTCATGACTTATACATGTTCCTATGACTATGAGATTATGCAACTCCCGTTTGCCGGAGGAACACTTGGTGCTACCAAACGTCACAACGTAACTGGGTGATTATAAAGGAGCATTACAGGTGTCTCCAAAGGTAGATGTTGGGTTGGCGTATTTCGAGATTAGGATTTGTCACTCTGATTGTCGGAGAGGTATCTCTGGGCCCTCTCGGTAATGCACATCACATAAGCCTTGCAAGCATTGCAACTAATAGTTAGTTGCGAGATGATGTATTACGGAACGAGTAAAGAGACTTGCCGGTAACGAGATTGAACTAGGTATTGAGATACCGACGATCGAATCTCGGGCAAGTAACATACCGATGACAAAGGAAAGGGAACAACGTATGTTGTTATGCGGTTTGACCGATAAAGATCTTTGTAGAATATGTAGGAGCCAATATGAGCATCCATGTTCCGCTATTGGTTATTGACCGGAGACGTGTCTCGGTCATGTCTACATAGTTCTCGAACCCGTAGGGTCCGCACGCTTAAAGTTCGATGACGGTTATATTATGAGTTTATGTTTTTTGATGTACCGAAGGTAGTTCAGAGTCCCAGATGTGATCATGGACATGACGAGGAGTCTCGAAATGGTCGAGACATGAAGATTGATATATTGGATGACTATATTCGTACACCGGAATGGTTCCGGGGGTTATCGGATATATACTGGAGTACCGGGGGGTTACCGGAACCCCCCGGGGGTTATTGGGCCTCATGGGCCCAAAGTGGTGGAAGAGGAGTGTAGCGACCAGACCTCAAACAGTCCGATCTCTGTGCTCAGGTGTCATCCCTGGATCAGTAATGCTGACACCACACAGTACTTGAAGGATTTATAACAGAGTAGCAATCACACACTTATTACATCGAGTGTCTCAATAGAGAACTTATTACAATAAATATGGCTTAAGGCCATCTAATAACGATAACAGCGGAAGGCTTGGAAGATAAGTGAGTCCATCAACTCCAACGGCATCACTGAGTATAGAAGCATGACCTAAAAACTCCTTAATCGTCGTCTGAAAAGTCTGCAACATTAACGTTGCAGCCCGAAACGGGTCAGCACATGGAATATGCTGGCAAGGTAACACACAGAGAGTAATGGAACGAAACAGCTATTCAATATGCATATTTGGCTGGTGGAAAGCTCTATGGTTACAGTTTTGCGTAAAGCCAATTTTTCCCTACTTCAAAGGAATAAATTTTATTTAACTATCATGGTAGTTGTTAAACATTGAGAATGGTTGACAGCATCCTCAATCCCAATTAAGCATCATCATTAAACAAAACCCAACAAAATTAAATCTTAGGGTAACATGTTGAGATTCACATGATAATCCAGGCACTAGATACTCAAGTTGTCCATAACCGGGGACACGGCTAACCATGATTAGTTTATACACTTTGCAGAGGTTTGCGCACTTTTCCCCACAAGACTCGATCTCCCACGTTTGGTTTCTCGCACTACATGGTGTTTGAGAAGACGGATGACCGAGACATAGTCTTTCAGAAGCACTAGCACCTTACGATGGATAGACCGTTACACCTACTTTCCCCTACATCTGCTAGTCTACCTTGTAAGAGTTCGCACGACTTAATCAACTATGCTAGAGCCCATAATAGCGTGTGGCTGCACACGGAAGTTTCTAGTATGAAAAATCTCATGATCCCTTTGGGCCTGGGTGGCGGTCCATAAAGAAAAACAGGCAATCCTGGAATACCCAGGTACCTCAATCCACCCAGATGTGTGTTTAAGTTGCCACCTTAGATAAACCATTAATTTAATAACTCACATCTGTCATGGATATCACTCACCCAATCCACGTCTACTAGCATATCATAGCAATAGTAAGCAAACGTAGAAGTAACTCCCAAAGGTTTGATAATTCAACAGGTAATAGGTACTACCTCAACTACTTCCCAAACCCACAATTTAATTAGATCCTAATCATGCAATGTTTGAGGATTGATCTAATGCAATAAAACTGGGTAGTAGGAGGTATGATCAAAGTGTTACTTGCCTTGCTGATGATCCGCGAAACCTAGAGATTCGAAGTAACAGGCGGCGCACTCCGGGTATTCTATCGCAGACAAACAAACAAGCATACAATAAGTATTCATCTAATGCACAGGTAAAACTCAAATAAGAGATCTAACCAGAAAGTTCAACTTAAGAACTCCGGTTTGCAAAAAGAATCAAATCAAACGAAGCAACGAAAGTCAAACGGCAAAAGAAACAGGCTTCGTTTACTATTATGGATCTAGGGCAATTTTTACAGTGGCAAACACTTGTTTAAGTTGGTTAAACGGATAGAGGGTTTCGAGACAAAACTCCAGGCGCTTGAATCGCCTGATTCCGATAAACGAGCGAAAAGTTATACTAAAACAAAAATCGGATCAGAAATCGCGATCAGAAAAATCACGGATTTAATCCAAAAAAAGAAAAAACGACGAACGGAATTTTTTTTAAAAAAAGGCACGGATTTCGAGGTGCGGCGAACCTCGGGCGACGCGCGGCTCCGGCGGATGGGCGGCGGGGCGGCGGCGGCGGCTGGCGGCTAGGGTTAGGGTTCGGGCGGCGGCTGCTGGTGGGCTGGCTCGGGCCCGAGGCGCGGCTTATAAAGCCCCCCGGCCGGCAGAGTTCTGGCCGGTTACGGCCCGTAGTCGGTTGTTTTTTTTTTGATGAAATTTTAATAATTACGCGAGAATAAAAATAAAAAGAATACTAAACGGACTCCAAAAATCCCGAAATAAATTTTCCCGGGCTTCTAAAATCAAGCCCGACAAAGTGAACATTTTATTTGGGCCCTAAATGAAATTTTGAAAAACGCGCATTTTTCCTAATTCAAATAAAAACAACAAAAAAAAACTCCGAAATAAAACTATTTGATTTTTTATTAAATCCTCAGTATTTCTATATTTTGGGAAAGTCATTTTATTCCCTCTCTCATATTTTTGTAATAGAAATAATTGATGATAAAATAAATAAAATCAAATGATCCTATTCTCAAAATTTGAGAAAAAACTCAAATATGAAAATAACGAAATCCCCAACTCTCTCCGTGGGTCCTTGAGTTGCTTAGAATTTTCTAGGATCAAAACCCAAAGCAAATAAAATATGATATGCATGATGATCTAATGTATAACATTCCAAATTGAAAATTTGGGATGTTACAAACCTACCCCCCTTAAGATGAATCTCGCCCTCAAGATTCGGGTTGGCTAGAAAATAGGTGAGGGTGGTCTTTGAGCAAATCTTCCTCTCGTTCCCAGGTGGCTTCATCCTCCGTGTGGTGGCTCCACTGAACCTTGCAAAACTTGATAACTTTGCTGCGAGTAACTCGGCTGGCAAACTCGAGGATCTTAACTGGTTTCTCCTCGTAGGTCAAATCGTTATCCAACTGAATAGTTTCCAAAGGCACTGTGTCTCTCAATGGTATGTCAGCCATCTCCGCGTGACACTTCTTTAACTGAGAAACGTGGAACACATCATGAATTCCTGACAATCCTTCGGGCAATTTCAACTTGTAGGCCACTTCTCCCATACGCTCCAAAATTCGATATGGTCCTACAAATCGTGGCGCTAACTTCCCTTTAACTCCAAAACGCTTTGTTCCCGAAGTGGAGATAGTCGAAGATAAGCTCTGTCTCCAACTTCGTAAACTGTCTCCTTGCGTTTAGAATCTGCATAACTCTTTTGTCTGGACTGGGCTACCTTGAGCCTATCGCGAATCAACTTCACTTACTGTTCAGACTCCTTAATCAAATCAGGTCCAAACAACTGACGGTCTCCAACTTCGTCCCACGACAACGGTGTCCTACACCTCCTTCCGTACAAAGCTTCGAAAGGGGCCATCTTCAAACTGGTTTGGTAACTGTTGTTGTAAGAGAACTCTGCATATGGCAAATTATCGTCCCAACTAGATCCATAATCTAGCGCACAAGCTCTCAGCATATCCTCCAAAATTTGATTGACTCTCTTGGTCTGTCCATCTGTCTACGGATGAAAAGCTGTACTGAATTCTAGCCTGGTTCCCAAAGTTTCGTGCAAATGCTTCCAGAACTTTGAGGTAAACTGGGTTCCTCTATCTGATACGATACTCCTCGGAACTCCATGCAGACATACTATTCTGGTCATGTATATTTTTGCCAACTTAGCACTGGTATATGTGGTCTTTACTGGGATGAAATGAGCTAATTTCGTCAATCGATCGACTACAACCCAAATCAAGTCATAGCCTGAACGAGTCCTGGGCAATCCCGTGATAAAATCCATGCCTAACTTATCCCACTTCCATTCGGGTATCGGCAATGGTTGTAACAATCCTGCTGGCTTCTGATGCTCTGCCTTTACTCTCTGGCATACATCACAAACTGCTACATACTCTGCTATTTCTTTCTTCATTCTGGTCCACCAGAAAATATCCTTTAAATCCAGATACATCTTGGTATTCCTTGGGTGAATCGAATAGGGTGAATCATGGGCCTCTTGCAGAATTAACTTCCTGATCTCCGGGTCATTGGGCACATAGACACGGTCTTCAAACCATAGGGTATCGTGCTCATCCTCACAAAATCCTTTAGCTTTTCCTTCTTTCATTTTCTCCTTTATGGAAGCAATCTCCTTGACAGTCTTCTGAGCGTCCCTGATTCTGTCCATCAAAGTTGACTGAATTTCCAATGCTGCTACATAGCCTCTCGGAACTATTTCCAAACATAGTTCACGAAGATTTTCTGCTAACTCCTTGGGTATTTCTCCCGTCATTAACATGTTGACATGGCTCTTGCGGCTTAATGCATCAGCTACTACATTAGCCTTCCCGGGATGATAATGCAATCTCATATCATAATCCTTGATGAGCTCCAACCATCTCCTTTGTCTGAGGTTTAACTCCTTCTGTGTGAAAATGTACTTCAAACTCTTATGATCCATGTACACCTCACAATGATTTCCGATGAGGAAATGTCTCCATGTCTTCAAGGCATGCACTACGGCTGCTAACTCCAAATCATGCGTAGCGTAATTCAACTCATGGGGCTTCAGTTGTCTTGAGGCATATGAAACAACTCTCCCTTCCTGCATAAGCACTGCTCCAAGTCCTCGACGTGAAGCGTCGCAATACACCTCATAATCCTTGGTCTGATCTGGCAAAATCAACACTGGTGAGGTAACCAAGCGTTTCTTCAACTCCTGGAAACTAGCCTCACACTGCTCAGTCCATTTGAACTTGGTATCTTTCTTCAACAACTCCATCATAGGCTTCGCAATCTTTGAAAAAATTTCTCAATAAACCTCCGGTAGTATCCTGCGAGTCCAAGAAAACTCCGGATCTCTCCAACGGTAGTTGGGGCTTCCCACTTGGTCACGATATCAACTTTAGTGGGATCAACAGCTATACCTTCTCCAGATATAACGTGTCCGAGGAATCCTACTTCCTTCAACCAAAACTCACATTTGCTGAACTTGGCATATAATTGATGTTCTCTGAGCTTTCCAAGTACCAAACGCAAATGCTCCTTATGTTCCTCTTCATTCTTTGAATAAACCAGGATATCATCAATGAACACTACGACGAACTTATCCAAAAACTCCATAAACACTTTGTTCATCATGTTCATAAAATAGGCAGGCGCGTTAGTCAGACCAAATGACATAACGGTATACTCATACAGCCCATACCTGGTGGTAAAAGCTGTCTTCGGAATATCCTGTTCTCGAATCTTCAACTGGTGGTACCCTGATCGCAAATCGATCTTGGAAAATACTTTAGCTCCTTGCAATCGATCAAACAGATCATTGATCATTGGTAGCGGGTACTTGTTCTTGATTGTTACTTCATTCAATCTTGATAATCAACAACCATCCTTAACGATCCATCCTTCTTCTCTACTAATAGTACTGGTGATCCCCAAGGTGAAGAACTTGGGCGAATGTAACCTTTATCCAGTAACTCCTTAAACTGTTTCTTAATTTCCACCAAATCCTTTGCTGGCATCCTATATGGTCTCTTTGATTTTTGGCCCTGTGCCTGGCAATAGCTCAATCAAGAACTCAATATCTCTATCCGGTGGCATGCCTGGCAACTCCTCTGGAAATACATCAGGGAATTCCCTTACCACTGGTACTTCCTCCTGCACAACTCCTGTTAATGAATTTACTTGTGTCTTGTTTGGCGCATGCCGGGATACATACTTGATCCTTCTCCCTTCTAGGGTGGTAAGCAAAATTGACTTACTAGCACAATCGATGTTTCCTCCATACATCGACAGCCAATCCATACCAAGAATCACATCCAGACCTTGAGATTCCAGAATAATTAAATCTGTTGGGAAAACATGTCGTCCTATACTTAATGGCACTTGAAAACATCCTTGACTGGCCATGTACTCTGCTCTTGGTGAGCTTACTAGCATAGGTGTTTTGAGAACCCTAGTGGGTAGGCTATACTTTTCCACAAATCCCCTTGATATGTATGAATGCGATGCACCAGTATCAAAAGGAACGAGTGCAGTAAATGACTTAACCAAAAACTTACCTATTACTGCATCGGGCTGAGCTTCAACCTCCTCCACATTAACGTGGTTCACCTGTCCCCTGTTGAAAGGGTTCGGCTTCTTTCCAGAGCTTCCATTGCCGTTTTGGCCTTCAGGACATTCATTGGCATAATGTCCGGTCTTGGAACACTTGAAACAGGTGACTTGACTCAGATCTCTCTTGGCTGGGGTTGATGGGGTGCTGCGGTTCTGGCCATTGCTTCCTCCATTCCCATTACCATTCTTGGTGCCATTGTGATTGTGCGAGCTACCTACTCCATGGGTATGCTGAAAATGTCCTCCCGGTCTAGGGGTAAAACGTGGCTTCTGCTGAGCTCCTGAATTATACTTTCCTTGTCCATACTTCCTCTTGCAGTTCTCAATTTGCCGCTGCTTCCCTTCAATCATAAGAGCACGGTCTACCAACTCCTGGTAGTTGTTGAAGGTGGCTACCATCAACTGCATACTCAACTCATCATTCAGTCCTTCCAGGAACTTCTCCTGCTTAGCTGCATCCGTAGCAACGTCATCTGGGGCATAACGTGCTAGCTTACTAAACTCCTCCACATACTGGCCAACTGTCCGTCCTCCTTGGCGCAAGTTACGAAACTCACGCTTCTTCATGGCCATTGCTCCTGCTGAAACATGGGCAGTACGGAAAGCCTGCTGAAATTGATCCCATGTGACAGTGTCGACTGGAAAGGTGGCTGTGAAATTCTCCCACCATGATGCTACGGGTCCTTCTAACTGATGTGCGACAAACTTAACCTTCTCCGCATCTGTGCATCCTGCTGTGGTCAACTCCCTAGCTGTCTTGTGGAGCCAATCATCTGCTACTATCGGCTCGGTGCTACTGGAAAACACCGGCGGATTCAGCCTAAGAAAACGGGCTAAGTGGTCAACAGGTGGTGGTGGTGGTGGTGGGTTGTTGTTGTTGTTCCCCTGATTCTGATTCTGGACTAGCAACTGCATCAAGGTGTTCTGCTGCTGGATCAATTGGGTGAGCTCCAGCGGAAAGGCAAATCCGGGGTCATGTCTCGGAGGCATCTGAGGGTTTAGAAAATATGAGATATAAGAATAGAGGGGGTCTAAAGAGAAAACACTACCCATATGCACATGAGGCAAAAGCAAACAATTCACTTCATTCAAACAAACAAAGGCATACAATCGATCTAACTATCGCAAAGTGCTCGGACTACTATATTTACATGGTGGACTACTACTACTGATGAGGTGGTCTACTAGAAATATTCTACGGTTGTAGACTCCATGATATCTGCTCCTGCTTCATCAACATAATCATCATTGCTACTATCTTGTTCCGAGTCGGTGCCGTCAATGATGATGTAGTCTTCCGGGCTAATCTCCTTGGGTTCTTCGTCTTCATTTACTGGTGTCGGGCCTCCCATAAATATTCCAATCTTCTTGATCAGGTCGTCATTTTTCTCCACCAATACTTCAATTTCTTCTTCATAATCTTCGCGTGTAGCCTTGAGTTCTTCCTCCAGTTCCTTGATTCTAGTCTTAGCCTTCTTCAGATCTATCATGTCGGCGCACATCTGATTCTCCCGTCGTCGAATGTGCTGATTTAACTCCTGAATAAGAGCTGCAATTGAT
>NC_053025.1:445595233-445651598 GCF_003073215.2 Triticum urartu | reverse complement strand
AGTAATGCTAACACCACACAATACTTGAAGGATTTATAACAGAGTAGCAATCACACACTTATTACATCGAGTGTCTCAAGAGAGAACTTATTACAATAAATACGGTGTAAGGCCATCTAATAACGATAACAGCGGGAGGCTTGGAAGATAAGTGAGTCCATCAACTCCAATGGCATCACTGAGTATAGAACCACGACCTAAAAACTCCTTAATCGTCGTCTGAAGAGTCCGCAACATTAACGTTGCAGCCCGAAACGGGTCAGCACATGGAATATGCTGGCAAAGTAACACATAGAGAGTAATGGAATGAAACAGCTATTCTATATGCATATTTGGCTGGTGGAAAGCTCTATGGTTACAGTTTTTGCGTAAAGCCAATTTTTCCTTACTGCAAAGGAATAAATTTATTTAACTATCATGGTAGTTGTTAAACATTGAGAATGGTTGACAGCATTCTCAATCCCAATTAAGCATCATCATTAAACAAAACCCAACAAAATTAATTTTAGAGTAACATGTTGAGATTCACATGATAATCCAGGTACTAGATACTCAAGATGTCCATAACTGGGGACACGGCTAATCATGATTAGTTTATACACTCTGCAGAGGTTTGCGCACTTCTCCCCACAAGACTCGATCTCCCCCATTGGGATTCTCGCAGTGCATGGTGTTTGAGAAACGGATGACCGAGACATAGTCTTTCAGAAGTGCTAGCACCTTACGATCGGGTAGACCATTACACCTACTTTCCCCTACATCTGCTAGTCCACCACTGTAAGAGTTCGCACAACTTAGTCAACTATGCTAGAGCCATAATAGCTTGTGGCTGCACACGGAAGTTTCTAGCATGAATAATCTCATGATCCCTTTGAGCCTGGGTGGTGTTCCATAAAAAACAGGCAATCATTGGAATACCCAGGTGCCTCAATCCACCCATATGTGTATTTAAGTTGCCACCTTAGATAAACCATTAATTAACAATCTCACATCTGTCATGGAAACACTCAGCCAATCCACGTCTACTAGCATAGCATGGCAATAATAAGCAAACGTAGAAGTAACTCCCAAAGGTTTGATAATAACAGGTAATAGGTACTACCTCATCTACTTCCCGAACCCACAATTTATTTAGATCCTAATCATGCAATGTGTGAGGATTGATCTAATGCAATAAAACTGGGTAGAGGGAAAATATGATCAAAGTGTTACTTGCCTTGCTGATGATCCGGGAAAACTAGCGATTCGAAGTAGCAAGCGGCGCACTCCGGGTACTCTATCGCAAGCAAACAAGCATACAATAAGTACTCAACTAATGCACATGTAAAACTCAAATAATTGATCTAACCAGAAAGTTCAACTTAAGAACTCCGGTTGGCAAAAAGAATCGAATCGAACGAAGCAACGAAAGACAAACGACAAAAGAAACAGGCTTCGTTTACTATTCTGGATCTAAGGCAATTTTTACAGTGGCAAAAACTTGTTTAAGTTGATTAATCGGAAAGAGGGTTTCGAGACGAAACTCCAGGCGCTTGAATCGCCTGATTCTGATAAACGAGCGAAAAGTTAGACTAAAATGAAAATCGGATCAGGGATCGCGATCAGAAAAATCGCGGATTTAATCCGAGAAAAAGAAAAATGACGAACGTTCGTTAAAACGAACGGACGGACGAACGCTCGCTAAATAAATAAACCGGAAAAACCAATCTATTTTTTTTAAAAAAACCGAAACTAAAAGAAACGAGCAAATCATCAGAAAAACCGAACGGTTTTTTTCGAGAAAAAACCGGAGACGGCGGGGTCTACCTCCGCCGACGGATTTGGCGGCGGCGGCGGTCGGCGGGCGGCGGCGCAGGGTGGCGGGCGGCGGGGCGGCGCTGCGCAGCGGCGGTGGAGGCGGCGGGGCCGACTAGGGTTAGGGTTTGGCGGGGGCGGCGACTTGGGCTTCGGCCGGGGGCGGGGCGCGGCTTATAAGAGGCCCGACCAGGAGAGTCCTGGCCGGTTACGACCCAAGGTCGTTTCAGACGTTTTTTTAAATAATTACGCCCGGAAGAAAAAACAAAAGAAATACTAAATGGACTCCAAAAATCCCGAAATAAATTTTCCCCGGCTTCTAAAATCAAGCCGCACAGGAAGAACATTTATTTGGGGCCTAAATGCAATTTTGAGAAACACGCATTTTTCCTAAATTCAAATAAAATAGCAAGTAAAACCAAAATAAAATCTTATTTGATTTTGTTATTAAATCCTCAATATTTCTTTATTTTAGGAAAGTCATTTTATTCCCTCTCTCATATTTTTGTAATAGAAATAATTGAAGATAAAATAAATAAAATCAAATGATCCTATTTTCAAAATTTGAGACAACTCAAATATGAAAATAACGAAATCCCCAACTCTCTCCGAGGGTCCTTGAGTTGCATAAAATTTCTAGGATCAACCAATATGCAATAATTATGATATGCAATGATGATCTAGTGTATAACATTCCAAATTGAAAATTTGGGATGTTACAAGGAAGGGGGCAGCGCCCCCCCTTTCCTTTCCCCCTCTCTCTCCTTCCCTCTCCTCTCCTACTCCCACATGGAAGGGAGGAGTCCTACTCCCGGTCGGAGTAGGAGTCCTCATGGGGCGCGCCTAGGGTGGCCGGCCCCCTCCTCCTCCTCCTCCACTCCTTTATATACGGGGAGGAAGGCACCCCTTGGAGACACAACAGTTGATCTCTTGGATCTCTTAGCCGTGTGCGGTGCCCCCCTCCACCACAATCCACCTCGATAATATCGTAGCGGTGCTTAGGCGAAGCCCTGCGTCGGTAGAAAATCATCATCGTCACAATGCTATCGTGCTGACGGAACTCTCCCTCAAAGCTCGGCTGGATCGGAGTTCGAGGGACGTCATCGAGTTGAACGTGTGCTGAACTCGGAGGTGCCGTGCGTTCGGTACTTGATCGGTCGGATCGTGAAGACGTATGACTACATCAACCGCGTTGTGCTAACGCTTCCGCTTTCGGTCTATGAGGGTACATGGACACACTCTCCCCTCTCATTGATATGCATCACCATGATCCTGTGTGTGTAGGAAAATTTTGAAATTACTACGTTCCCCAATAGTGGCATTCGAGCCAGGTTTTATGCGTTGATGTTATATGCACGAGTAGAATACAAGTGAGTTGTGGGCGATACAAGTCATACTGCTTACCAGCATGTCACACTTTGGTTCGGCGGTATTGTTGGATGAAGCGGCCCGGACCGACATTACATGTACGCTTACGCGAGACTGGTTCTACCGACATGCTTTGCACATAGGTGGCTGGCGGGTGTCAGTTTCTCCAGCTTTAGTTGAACCGAGTGTGGCTACGCCCGGTCCTTGAGAAGGTTAAAACAGCGCTAACTTGACGAACTATCGTTGTGGTTTTGATGCGTAGGTAAGAACTGTTCTTGCTCAGCCCATAGCAGCCACGTAAAACTTGCAACAACAAAGTAGAGGATGTCTAACTTGTTTTTGCAGGGCATGTTGTGATGTGATATGGTCAAGGCATGATGCTATATTTTATTGTATGAGATGATCATGTTTTCTAACCGAGTTATCGGCAACTGGCAGGAGCCATATGGTTGTCGCTTTATTGTATGCAATGCAATTGCGCTGTAATGCTTTACTTTATCACTAAGCGGTAGCGATAGTCGTGGAAGCATAAGATTGGCGAGACGACAACGATGCTACGATGGAGATCAAGGTGTCACGCCGGTGACGATGGTGATCATGACAATGCTTCGGAGATGGAGATCACAAGCACAAGATGATGATGGCCATATCATATCACTTATATTGATTGCATGTGATGTTTATCTTTTATACATCTTATTTTGCTTTGATTGACGGTAGCATTATAAGATGATCTCTCGCTAAATTTGAAGATAAAAGTGTTCTCCCTGAGTATGCACCGTTGCCAAAGTTTGTCGTGCCGAGACACCACGTGATGATCGGGTGTGATAAGCTCTACGTCCATGTACAATGGGTGCAAGCCAGTTTTGCACACGCAGAATACTCGGGTTAAACTTGACGAGCCTAGCATAAGCAGATATGGCCTCGGAACACAGAGACTGAAAGGTCGAGCATGAATCATATAGTAGATATGATCAACATAGCGATGTTCACCATTGAAAACTACTCCATTTCACGTGATGATCGGTTATGGTTTAGTTGATTTGGATCACGTGATCACTTAGATGATTAGAGGGATGTCTATCTAAGTGGGAGTTCTTTAGTAATATGATTAATTGAACTTAAATTTATCATGAACTTAGTACCCGATAGTATTTTGCATGTCTATGTTGTTTTAGATAGATGGCTTGTGTTGTTGTTCCGTTGAATTTTAATGCGTTCCTTGAGAAAGCAAAGTTGAAAGATGACGGTAGCAATTACACAGACTGGGTCCGTAACTTGAGGATTATCCTCATTGCCGCACAGAAGAATTACGTCCTGGAAGCACCGCTAGGTGCCAAACTTGCTGCAGGAGCAACACCAGATGTTATGAACGTCTGGCGGAGCAAAGCTGATGACTACTCGATAGTTCAGTGTGCCATGCTTTATGACTTAGAACCGGGACTTCAACGTTGTTTTGAACGTCATGGAGCATATGAGATGTTCCAGGAGTTGAAGTTAATATTTCAAGCAAATGCCCAGATTGAGAGATATGAAGTCTCCAATAAGTTCTACAGCTGCAAGATGGAGGAGAATAGTTCTGTCAGTGAGCATATACTCAGAATGTCTGGGTATAACAATCACTTGATTCAACTGGGAGTTAATCTTCCGAATGATAGCGTCATTGACAGAATTCTTCAATCACTGCCACCAATCTACAAGAGCTTCGTGATGAACTATAACATGCAAGGGATGGATAAGACAATTCCCGATCTCTTCGCAATGCTAAAGGCTGCGGAGGTAGAAATCAAGAAGGAGCATCAAGTGTTGATGGTCAATAAGACCACCAGTTTCAAGAAAAAGGGCAAAGGGAAGAAGAAGGGAAACTTCAAGAAGAACAACAAACAAGTTGCTGCTCAAGAGAAGAAACCCAAGTCTGGACCTAAACCTGAGACTGAGTTCTTCTACTGCAAGCAGACTAGTCACTGGAATCGGAACTGCCCCAAGTATTTGGCGGATAAGAAGGATGGCAAGGTGAACAAAGGTATATGTGATATACATGTTATTGATGTGTACCTTACCAGCGTTCACAGTAGCACCTGGGTATTTGATACTGGTTCTGTAGCTAATATTTGCAACTCGGAACAGGGACTATGGATTAAGCGAAGACTGGCTAAGGACGAGGTGACAATGCGCGTGGGAAATGGTTCCAAAGTCGATGTGATCACTGTCGGCACGCTACCTCTACATCTACCTTCGGGATTAATTTTAGACCTAAATAATTGTTATTTGGTGCCAGCGTTGAGTATGAACATTATATATGGATCTTATTTGATGCGAGACGGTTATTCATTTAAATCTAATAATAATGGTTGTTCTATTTATATGAGTAATATCTTTATGGTCATGCACCCTTGAAGAGTGGTCTATTTTTGTTGACTCTCGATAGTAGTGATACACATATTCATAATGTTGAAGCCAAAAGATGCAGAGTTGATAATTATAGTACAAATTATTTGTGGCACTGCCGTTTAGGTCATATCGGTGTAAAGCGCATGAAGAAACTCCATACTGATGGACTTTTGGAATCACTTGATTATGAATCATTTGGTACTTGCGAACCGTGCCTCGTGGGCAAGTTGACTAAAACGCTGTTCTCTAGAACTATGGAGCGAGCAACTGATTTGTTGGAGATGATACATACTGATGTATGTGGTCCAATGAATGTTGAGGCTCGCGGCGAATATCGTTACTTTCTCACCTTCACAGATGATTTAAGCAGATATGGGTATATCTACTTAATGAAACATAAGTCTAAAATATTTGAAAAGTTCAAAGAATTTTAGAGTGAAGTTGAAAATCATCGTAACAAGAAAATAAAGTTTCTACAATCTGATCGTGGAGGAGAATATTTGAGTTACGAGTTTGGTCTACATTTGAAACAATGCGGAATAGTTTTGCAACTCACGCCACCCGGAACACCAGATCGTAATGGTGTGTCCGAACGTCGTAATCGTACTTTACTAGATATGGTGCGATCTATGATGCCTCTTACTGATTTACCGCTATCGTCTTGGGGTTATGCTTTAGATACGACTGCATTCACGTTAAATAGGGCACCATCAAAATCCGTTGAGACGACACCTTATGAACTGTGGTTTGGCAAGAAACCAAAGTTTTCGTTTCTTAAAGTTTGGGGCTGTGATGCTTATGTGAAAAAGCATCAACCTGATAAGCTCGAACCCAAATCGGAGAAATGTGTCTTCATAGGATACCCAAAGGAAGCTGTTGGGTACACCTTCTATCACAGATCCGAAGGCAAGATATTCGTTGCCAAGAATGGATCCTTCTTAGAGAAGGAGTTTCTCTCGAAAGAAGTGAGTGGGAGGAAAGTAGAACTTGATGAGGGAATTGTACCTGCTCCCTTATTGGAAAATAGTTCATCACAGAAACCGGTACACCTACACCAATTAGTGAGGAAGCTAATGATGATGATCATGAAGCTTCAGATCAAGTTACTACCGAACCTCGTAGGTCAACCAGAGTGAGATCTGCACCAGAGTGGTACGGTAATCCTGTTCTAGAGGTTATGTTACTAGACCATGACGAACCTACGAACTATGAAGAAGCGATGGTGATCCCAGATACCGCAAAATGGCTTGAAGCCATGAAATCTGAGATGGGATCCATGTATGAGAACAAAGTATGGACTTTGGTTGACTTGCCCGATGATCGGCAAGCAATTGGGAATAAATGGATCTTCAAGAAGAAGACTGACGCTGAGGGTAATGTTACTGTCTATAAAGCTCGACTTGTTGCGAAAGGTTTTCGACAAGTTCAAGGGATTGACTACGGTGAGACCTTCTCACCCGTAGCGATGCTTAAGTCCGTTCGAATCATGTTAGCAATTGCCGCATTTTATGAATATGAAATTTGGCAAATAGATGTAAAGACTGCATTCCTGAATGGATTTCTGGAAGAAGAGTTGTATATGATGCAACCTGATGGTTTTATCGATCCAAAGGGAGCTAACAAAGTGTGCAAGCTCCAGCGATCCATTTATGGACTGGTGCAAGCCTCTCGGAGTTGGAATAAACGCTTTGATAATGTGATCAAAGCATATGGTTTTATACAGACTTTTGGAGAAGCCTGTATTTACAAGAAAGTGAGTGGTAGCTCTGTAGCATTTCTGATATTATATGTGGATGACATATTGTTGATTGGAAATGATGTAGAATTTCTGGATAGCATAAAGGGATATTTGAATAAGAGTTTTTCAACGAAGGACCTCGGTGAAGCTGCTTATATATTGGGCATCAAGATCTATAGAGATAGATCAAGACGCTTAATTGGACTTTCATAAAGCACATACCTTGACAAAGTTTTGAAGAAGTTCAAAATGGATCAAGCAAAGAAAGGGTTCTTGCTGATGTCTACTACACAACCTTCTTCTTGTAGACGTTGTTGGGCCTCCAAGTGCAGAGGTTTGTAGGACAGTAGAAAATTTCCCTCAAGTGGATGACCTAAGGTTTATCGATCCGTAGGAGGCATAGGATGAAGATGGTCTCTCTCAAGCAACCCTGCAACCAAATAACAAAGAGTCTCTTGTGTCCCCAACACACCCAATACAATGGTAAATTGTATAGGTGCACTAGTTCGGCGAAGAGATAGTGATACAAGTGTTATATGGATGGTAGATAATAGTTTTTGTAATCTGAAAATATAAAAACAGCAAGGTAACTAATGATAAAAGTGAGCACAAACGGTATTGCAATGTTAGGAAACAACGCCTAGGGTTCATACTTTCACTAGTGCAAGTTCTTTCAACAATAATAACATAATTGGATCACATAACTATCCCTCAACATGCAAGAAAGAGTCACTCCAAAGTCACTAATAGCGGAGAACAAACAAAGAGATTATGGTAGGGTACGAAACCACCTCAAAGTTGTTCTTTCCAATCAATCCATTGGGCTATTCCTATAAGTGTCACAAACAGCCCTAGAGTTCATACTAGAATAACACCTTAAGACACAAATCAACCAAAAACCCTAATGTCACCTAGATACTCCAATGTCACCTCAAGTATCCGTGGGTATGATTATACGATATGCATCACACAATCTCAGATTCATCTATTCAACCAACACATAGGACCTCAAAGAGTGCCCCAAAGTTTCTACCGGAGAATCACGACGAAAATGTGTGCCAACCCCTATGCATAGGTTCATGGGCGGAACCCGCAAGTTGATCACCAAAACATACATCAAGTGAATCACGTGGTATCCCATTGTCACCACAGATACGCATGGCAAGACATACATCAAGTGTTCTCAAATCTTTAAAGACTCAATCCGATAAGATAACTTCAAAGGGGAAACTCAAACCATTACAAGAGAGTAGAGGGGGGAAGAAACATCATAGGATACAAATATAATAGTAAAGCTCGCGATACATCAAGATCGTATCACCTCAAGAACACGAGAGAGAGAGAGAGAGAGAGAGAGATCAAACACATAGCTACTAGTACATACCCTCAGCCCCGAGGGAGAACTACTCCCTCCTCGTCATGGAGAGCACCCGGATGATGAAGATGGCCACCGGAGAGGGATTGCCCCCTCCACAAGGTGCCAGAACGGGTCTAGATTGGTTTTCGGTGGCTTACGGAGGCTTCTGGCGGCGGAACTCCCGATCTATTGTGTTTTCTGGAGGTTTCAATATTTATAGGATTTTTTGGCGTAGGTCTCATGTCAGGGGGGGTCTCCGGGTTGTCCACGAGGCAGGGGCCCACACCCAGGGGGGTGGGCGCGCCCCCCACCCCCGTGGGCAGTCCGGAACTCTCCTGGCCCCACTCTTTTACTCCGGGGTCTTCTTTTGGTCCATAAAAAATCGTCAAAAATTGGCATGTTAGTTGGACTTTGTTTGGTATTCTTTTTCTGTAAAACTCAAAAACAAGGAAAAGACAAAAACTGGCACTGGGCTCTAGGTTAATAGGTTAGTCCCAAAAATCATATAAAATAGCATATAAATGCATGTAAAACATCCAAGGTTGATAATATAATAGCATGGAACAATCAAAATTATAGATACGTTGGAGACGTATCACTTGCCTGTGTTAGAAGGTGTGAAGTTGAGTAAGACTCAACGCCGACCACTGCAAAAGATAGAGAGAAAATGAAAAGTGTTCCCTATGCTTCAGCCATAGGCTCTATCATGTATGCAATGATGTGTACCAGACCTGATGTGTGCCTTGCTATTAGTTTAGCAGGGAGGTATCAAAGTAATCCAGGAGTGGATCACTGGACAGTGGTCAAGAACATCCTAAGTACCTAAAGAGGACTAAGGATATGTTTCCCGTTTATGGAGGTGACAAAGAGCTCATCGTAAATGGTTACGTTGATGCAAGCTTTGACACTGATCGGATGATTCTAAATCGCAAACCGGATACGTGTTTATATTGAATACGGATGGAGCTGTCAGTTGGTGCAGTTCTAAAAAGCGTCGTGGCGGGATCTACGTGTGAAGCGGAGTACATAGCTGCTTCGGAAGCAGCAAATGAAGGAGTCTGGATGAAGGAGTTCATATCCGATCTAGGTGTCATACCTAGTGCATCGGGTCCAATGAAAATCTTTTGTGACAATACTGGTGCAATTGCCTTGGCAAAGGAATCCAGATTTCACAAGAGAACCAAGCACATCAAGAGACGCTTCAATTCCATCCGGGATCTAGTCCAGGTGGGAGACATAGAGATTTGCAAGATACATACGGATCTGAATGTTGCAGACTCTGAAGGCCTCTTCCACGAGCAAAACATGATCAGCACCAAGGCTCCATGGGTGTTAGAATCATTGTGTAATCTAGATTATTGACTCTAGTGCAAGTGGGAGACTGAAGGAAATATGCCCTAGAGGCAATAATAAAGTTATTATTTATTTCCTTATATCATGATAAATGTTTATTATTCATGCTAGAATTGTATTAACCGGAAACATGAATACATGTGTGAATACATAGACAAACAGAGTGTCACTAGTGATGCCTCTCGAGTACAGCCTCGCCACGGGGTAGCTATTCCAAGCCAGAACTTGTCAGACTCGGGCCTATGGCAAAGGCTGCGGGCCCTCAAGGCAACATGAGGGACAACAGGAAGATATCGCCTTTAGGTTCTGAGAAGATTATCGGCGGCGAAGGCACCGACCCTTTGGACCCGCGGATTTTGGACGGAAATTCCATTGCACCTTGTCCAGATTTATTTCTCATGACATAGCAAGTTACGCTCAAAGATTTTCAAATACAATTGTTGGAACTTGCTAGGTAGTCGAATGGGAAGAGAAAAGAAAGGGTGGTCCGTTGTTGAGGTAAGAGCAATGAAGAGGCAATGATGCTTATTTCCCCGGGAGGATTTTTAAGAATTAGTAGTTCCATATGTTCTCTACGTGTCAAGGTTCTTCTCAGGCTGTTGCTGCTGCGCTCCCACCCTTCGCGACCGAGTCCCAGGGACGACTTCAGGATAAGCCGACTCCTGACTGGCGACTTCCAGAGAAGCCGGCCTTGGGGAGTCGGCCCACGACTCCAGCAAAACCCCATGTCCTCATCAAGAGGGACAGGACAGGGGAGTGGCTACAGTGAAGACTGCTCCCACCCCTTTCCAAAGGCAAGCATGGTCACAGTACGCCGTACCCGCGGAGATCTCCGTGCGGCGTGGCACTGTCGCCATGCCGGCCCTGACATTAGCATCGGTGGACCGAATCCTACGCCCATGACGACTTGTCTATACGACCTTTGGGCGGCCGGTCCCACCGGCCAGCGGGATCCCAGAAGACGGCCAATGCGCCACAAGTCGGACCCGTCGGGAGTCGGCCCCCGAGAGTCGGCCGGCTCCTCCCCCGGGGCCCACGCGCCATTAACCAGATGTGACGGAGAGTGGCAATAGTGATCACCCGCCAGGCGGTGGGGCTGTTGCCACGACTCCATGACGAAGCCCGCGTCATTAGAAGCACGGCTACAGTAATCAGCAGCCGGCAAGACCCGCCCACCGTGGAAGCGGCCTGTCGGCTCCGTACCTAGCCAGTCGGCGGGGCCCACACAGTCGGCGGAGAAGACGGAGGCCGGAGAGGCACTGACGGCTGGGCCCGCGTCCAGCCGGATTACCATTGTACCCCTGGGGGGTAGGCCTATATAAACCCCCCAGGGCACCCATGCAAAGGGTTGGAATCCATTAGCTCTAGACCAGATCATATAGGAGGGAGAGAGCTAGCCTTGCCCTCTCCTACCTCCAGGAAACAGCTCAAGGAGCAATCGTGTAAACACTTTGCCATAGTGATCATGCGGAGACCCCGTAGAGCAGCAGTAGGGGTATTATCTCCCCGGAGAGCCCTGAAGCTGGGTAAGATTCGCCGGCGTGCATGTCTACGCCTCATCCCGTTTCCAGGCACCGGCGACGTTCTACTCGCCCCCACCATGATAAGCCATCCTTTGGCATATGTCGCACCCAACCCTGACATTTGGCGCCCACCGTGGGGCATGGTGCACGTCGTCCGGAGACCTATTCTGGACGGGAACCCTTTTCCTCCCTGGCGAGCGCAGCCAGCCAGGCACGCCAGACGGAGTTTGTCGCCGACGCGCTGCACGGCGTTGAGATCGCCTGCGCCGCTAGCCGCCTCGCTGAACTTGTTGGCGAGGTTCGTATCTCCAACGAACCTGCATCCAACGCAGGCATGGCGGCTCTGAGAGCCTCCTCGCGGGCCTCCTCGATCAACTCCACGTCGCCGGCGAGCCTGCCGTGGACTTGGAGTCTGTAGGCTCCACCGACCCGATGCTGGTCGACTCTGACACCGCGTCGCTCGACGCATTCCCTACTAATGTGGTGGTCTACGACGAACCTCTCCCTTGCAAAAGTTTCTAAATGCTTATGCCTCTTGCAATATCTATCTTCCCTATTTGGTGTGTACTTACAAACCCAATGCACTCTAACAAAAAATTGACATGTTTATAGGAGACATTTTCATCATACTAGTGCAATCATCATTAGTACTATGGATATTCAAGGAGTTCATACTAACAACATTGCAATCATGCTCATCATTCAAAGATTTAGTGCCAAAACATTTTAATGCATTCTTCTTTCTAGCACTTGAGCACAATTTTCCTTTCCGTCATACTCACAAAAGATATTAAAAAGATGAAGCGTATGAGGCAAACTTAATTCCATTTTTTGTAATTTTCTTTTATAAAATAAACCAGTGATAACAAGAAACTAAAAAGACTCGATTGCAAGATCTAAAGATATACCTTCAAGCACTAACCTCACCGGCACGCGCCAGAAAAGAGCTTGATTTCTACTACACCAACCTTCTTCTTGTAGACGTTGTTGGGCTCAAGTGCAGAGGTTTGTAAGGACAGTAGCAATTTCCCTCAAGTGGATGACCTAAGGTTTATCAATCCGTAGGAGGCGTAGGATGAAGATGGTCTCTCTCAAGCAACCCTGCAACCAAATAACAAAGAGTCTCTTGTGTCTCCAACACACCCAATACAATGGTAAATTGTATAGGTGCACTAGTTCAGCGAAGAGATGGTGATACAAGTGGTATATGGATGGTAGATAATAGTTTTTGTAATCTGAAAATATAAAAACAGCAAGGTAAATCATGATAAAAGTGAGCACAAATGGTATTGCAATGCCAGGAAACAAGGCCTAGGGTTCATAATTTCACTAGTGCAAGTTCTCTCAACAATAATAACATAATTGGATCACATAACTATCCCTCAACATGCAACAAAGAGTCAC
Organism: Triticum urartu; assembly: GCF_003073215.2. Taxonomy (NCBI): domain Eukaryota; kingdom Viridiplantae; phylum Streptophyta; class Magnoliopsida; order Poales; family Poaceae; genus Triticum; species Triticum urartu. Next base: position 445,638,670 of record NC_053025.1, on the reverse strand, counting down.
TCCAAAGTCACTAATAGCGGAGAACAAACAACCCTAGAGTTCGTACTAGAATAACACCTTAAGACACAAATCAACCAAAAACCCTAATGTCACCTAGATACTCCAATGTCACCTCAAGTATCCGTGGGTATGATTATACGATATGCATCACACAATCTCAGATTCATCTATTCAACCAACACATAGAACCTCAAAGAGTGCCCTAAGTTTCTATCGGAGAATCACAACCAAAACGTGTGCCAACCCCTATGCATAGGTTCATGGGAGGAACCCGCAAGTTGATCACCAAAAGATACATCAAGTGAATCACGTGATATCCCATTGTCACCACAGATACGCACGGCAAGACATACATCAAGTGTTCTCAAATCTTTAAAGACTCAATCCGATAAGGTAACTTCATAGGGGAAACTCAATCCATTACAAGAGAGTAGAGGGGGAAAGAAACATCATAGGATCCAAATATAATAGCAAAGCTCGCGATACATCAAGATCGTACCACCTCAAGAACACGAGGAGAGAGAGAGAGATCAAACACATAGCTACTGGTACATACCCTCATCCCCGAGGGAGAACTACTCTCTCCTCGTCATGGAGAGCACCGGGATGATGAAGATGGCCACCGGAGAAGGATTCCCCCTCCGGTAGGGTGCCAGAACGGGTCTAGATTGGTTTTCGGTGGCTACGGAGGCTTCTGGCGGCGGAACTCCCGATCTATTGTGTTTTCTGGAGGTTTCAATATTTATAGGATTTTTTGGCGTAGGTCTCATGTCAGGGGGGGTCTCCGGGTTGTCCACGAGGCAGGGGCCCACACCCAGGGGGGTGGGCGCGCCCCCCACCCCCGTGGGCAGTCCGGAACTCTCCTGGCCCCACTCTTTTACTCCGGGGTCTTCTTTTGGTCCATAAAAAATCGTCAAAAATTGGCATGTTAGTTGGACTTTGTTTGGTATTCTTTTTCTGTAAAACTCAAAAACAAGGAAAAGACAAAAACTGGCACTGGGCTCTAGGTTAATAGGTTAGTCCCAAAAATCATATAAAATAGCATATAAATGCATGTAAAACATCCAAGGTTGATAATATAATAGCATGGAACAATCAAAATTATAGATACGTTGGAGACGTATCAGCATCCCCAAGCTTAATTCCTGCTCGTCCTCGAGTAGGTAAATGATAAAAACAGAATTTTTGATGTGGAATGCTACCTAACATATTTATCCATATAGTTCTCTTTATTGTGGCAAGAATATTCAGATCCATAAGATTCAAGACAAAAGTTTAATATTGACATAAAAATAATAATACTTCAAGCATACTAACAAAGCAATCATGTCTTCTGAAAATAACATGGCCAAAGAAAGCTATCCCTACATAATCATATAGTATGGCTATGCTCCATCTTCACCACACAACATATTTAAATCATGCACAACCCCGATGACAAGCCAAGCAATTGTTTCATACTTTTGATGTTCTCAAACTTTTTCAATCTTCACGCAATATATGAGCGCGAGCCATGGATATAGCACTATAGGTGGAATAGAATGTTGGTTGTGGAGGAAACAAAAAGGAGAAGATAGTCTCACATCAACTAGGCGTATCAACGGGCTATGGAGATGCCCATTAATAGATATCAATGTGAGTGAGTAGGGATTGCCATGCAACGGATGCACTAGAGCTATAAATGTATGAAAGCTCAACAAAAGAAACTAAGTGGGTGTGCATCCAACTTGCTTGCTCACGAAGACCTAGGGCACTTGAGGAAGCCCATCATTGGAATATACAAGCCAAGTTCTATAATGAAAAAATCCCACTATTATATGAAAGTGACAAAACAAGAGACTCTCTATCATGAAGATCATGGTGCTACTTTGAAGCACAAGTGTGGAAAGAAGGATAGTAGCATTGTCCCTTTTATTTTTATTTTTTTATTTTTTATTTGGCCTTTCCTTTTTTTTATTTGGCCTTTATTTTTTATTTGGCCTTTCTCTTTTTTTGGCCTTTCTTTTTTTCTTTTTTTCTTTTTTTGGGACAATGCTCTATTAATGATGATCATCACACTTCTATTTATTTACAACTCAATGATTACAACTCGATACTAGAACAAGGTATGACTCTATATGAATGCCTCCGGCGGTGTACCGGGATGTGCAATGACTCATGAGTGACATGTATGAAAGAATTATGAACGATGGCTTTGCCACAAATACAATGTCAACTACATGCTCATGCATAGCAATATGACAATGATGGAGCGTGTCATAATAAACGGAATGGTGGAAAGTTGCATGGAAATATATCTCGGAATGGCTATGGAAATGCCACGATAGGTAGGTATGGTGGGTGTTTTGAGGAAGGTAAATGGTGGGTTTAAGGTACCGGCGAAAGTTGCGCGGTACTAGAGAGGCTAGCAATGGTGGAAGGGTGAGAGTGCGTATAATCCATGGACTCAACATTAGTCATAAAGAACTCACATACTTATTGCAAAAATCTATTAGTTATCGAAACAAAGTACTACGCGCATGCTCCTAGGGGGATATACTGGTAGGAAAAGACCATCACTCATCCCCGGCCGCCACTCATAAGGAGGACAATCAATAAACAAATCATGCTCCGACTTCGTCACATAACGGTTCACCATACGTGCATGCTACGGGAATCACAAACTTCAACACAAGTATTTCTCAAATTCACAACTGCTCAACTAGCATGACTCTAATATCACTATCTCCATATCTCAAAACAATCATCAAGTATCAAACTTCTCTTAGTATTCAATGCACTTATATGAAAGTTTTTATTATATCCCTCTTGGATGCCCATCATATTAGGACTAGTTTCATAACCAAAGAAAACTACCATGCTGTTCTAAAGACTCTCAAAATAATATAAGTGAAGCATGAGAGATCAATTATTTCTTCAAAATAAAACCACCACCGTGCTCTAAAAAGATATAAGTGAAACACTAGAGCAAATGACAAACTACTCCGAAAGATATAAGTGAAGATCAATGAGTAGTCGAATAATTATGCAACTATATGAAGACTCTCTAACATTTAATAATTTCAGATCTTGGTATTTTATTCAAACATCAAGCAAAGCAAAAGAAAATAAAATGACATTACAAGCAAAACACATATCATGTGGTGAATAAAAATATAGCTCCAAGTAAAGTTACCGATGAAGAAAGACGAAGGAGGGGATGCCATCCGGGGCATCCCCAAGATTAGGCTTTTGGTTTTCCTTGAATATTACCTTGGGGTGCCTTGGGCATCCCCAGGCTTAGGCTCTTGCCACTCCTTATTCCATAGTCCATCGAATCTTTACCCAAAACTTGAAAACTTCACAACACAAAACTTAACAGAAAACTTGTGAGCTCTGTTAGTATAAGAAAGCAAATCACCATCATAAGGTACTGTAATGAACTCATTATTTATTTATCTTGGTGTAATATCTACTGTATTCCAACTTATCTATGGTTCATAAACTCTTTTACTAGCCATAGATTCATCAAAATAAGTAAACAACACATGAAAAACAGAATCTGTCAAAAACAGAACAGTCTGTAGTAATCTGTAACTAACGCAAACTTCTGGAACCTCAAAAATTCTAAAATAAATTTCTGGACGTGAGGAATTTATCTATTAATCATTTAAAAAAATAATTAACTAAATATCACTCTCCAATAAAAAATGGCATTAATTCTCGTGAGCGCTAAAGTTTCTGTTTTTTACAGCAAGATCAACAAGACTTTCCCCAAGTCTTCCCAACGGTTCTACTTGGCACAAACACTAACTAAACATAAAAACTCAATAATAAAAGAGGATAGATAAATTATTTATTACTAAACAGGAGAAAAAAGTAAAGAACAAGAATAGGATTGGGTTGCCTCCCAACAAGCGCTATCGTTTAACGCCCCTAGCTAGGCATGATGATTTCAATGATGCTCACATAAAGGATAAGAATTGAAACATAAAGAGAGCATCATGAAGAATATGACTAGCAAATTTAAGTCTAACCCACTTCCTATGCATAGGGATTTTGTGAGCAAACAACTTATGGAAACAAGAATCAACTTGCATAGGAAGGTAAAACAAGCATAACTTCAAAACTTTAAGCACATAGAGAGGAAACTTGATACTATTGCAATTCCTACAAGCATATATTCCTTCCTCTTAATAATTTCCAGTAGCATCATGAATGAATTCAACAATATAACCAGCACCTAAAGTATTCTTTTCATAATCTACAAGCACATAATTTTTATTACTCTCCACATAAGCAAAATTCTTCTCATTCAGAATAGTGGGAGTATCATAAGAGACTCGAATACTATAAATTGTTTCCACATTAAAAGAGTAATGTTCAGAAAAGGGGTAATCATAATCATGACAAGTTTTATAGATATAATCACTACTTTTTATAGCATAAGTATCACAATAATCATCATAGGTAGGAGGCATGCTATCATCATTATAAATTTGCATATCAAAACTTGGGAGACTAAAAATATCATCTTCATTAAACGTAGCATCCCCAAGCTTGGGACAAACATTAATTTCATCAAATATATTCTCAAAAACATCATCTTCATCAAACATAGCATCCCCAAGCTTGGGCCTTTTCATATCATAAGCATAATCACTCTCATCATCAATAGTATGGATAACACCAATAGTATAGCAATTATCATATTCTTTCAAGCAAAGTGCCAAAAATATTTTCAAGATCATAAGAAGTATCATTATCTTCCCAATCATAATAATGACAACAAGCAATAGGCATAATGAGATCATCATCAAGTGCATCATCTTCCACAATTATTTTTGATTCATTTTCATGAGGCACAACAATAATAGGAGCAACATTATTTGGGAGAGATATCTTTTTACCTCTCTTCCTTTTTCTTTTCTTCTTCTTCACCTCATGTGTGGGTTCAATCCTCTTTTTGGAGATCCTTATTAATGAGATTGGTTGAATAGAAGGCTCCTCTTCGTAACCTGATTCATCATAAGAAATAATAGGAGAATATTGGGAAGTCTCTTCCCTTTCATTAGTATTATCTTCATCTTCTATTTGTTTTCTTTTCTTTATGTAATTGGCAACATAAGGATTTTCAATGCAATTCACCACGCAATACATATAAATTCCCTCTAGATCAAAATGAAGAACTCTATCACGGGAAAATTCTGGAATATCCTTAGTTATACGTTTCATTTCCTCATAACCCAAGAGCAAACTAAGTTAATTATGATGTGCAAGGGAAATCAAGTCATCACAATTTTTGGACATGATACGATCATGAAACAATTTGCATTGGGTACTGAAATGATCGTGTTCATTGCAAAGTTCACAAGTCAAATTTAAATTTTTAGCACAAACATCTAGCCTTTCTTGCAACCATTTAGTTTCTAAATGCTTATGCCTCTTGCAATATCTATCTTCCCTATTTGGTGTGTACTTACAAACCCAATGCACTCTACAAAAATTGACATGTTTATAGGAGACATTTTCATCATAACTAGTGCAATCATCATTAGTACTATGGATATTCAAGGAGTTCATACTAACAACATTGCAATCATGCTCATCATTCAAAGATTTAGTGCCAAACATTTTAATGCATTCTTCTTCTAGCACTTGAGCACAATTTTCCTTTCCGTCATACTCACAAAAGATATTAAAAAGATGAAGCGTATGAGGCAAACTTAATTCCATTTTTTGTAATTTTCTTTTATAAAATAAACCAGTGATAAAACAAGAAACTAAAAGACTCGATTGCAAGATCTAAAGATATACCTTCAAGCACTAACCTCACCGGCAACGGCGCCAGAAAAGAGCTTGATTTCTACTACACAACCTTCTTCTTGTAGACGTTGTTGGGCCTCCAAGTGCAGAGGTTTGTAGGACAGTAGCAAATTTCCCTCAAGTGGATGACCTAAGGTTTATCAATCCGTAGGAGGCGTAGGATGAAGATGGTCTCTCTCAAGAAACCCTGCAACCAAATAACAAAGAGTCTCTTGTGTCTCCAACACACCCAATACAATGGTAAATTGTATAGGTGCACTAGTTCAGCGAAGAGATGGTGATACAAGTGGTATATGGATGGTAGATAATAGTTTTTGTAATCTGAAAATATAAAAACAGCAAGGTAACTCATGATAAAAGTGAGCACAAATGGTATTGCAATGCCAGGAAACAAGGCCTAGGGTTCATAATTTCACTAGTGCAAGTTCTCTCAACAATAATAACATAATTGGATCACATAACTATACCTCAACATGCAACAAATAGTCACTCCAAAGACACTAATAGCGGAGAACAAACGAAGAGATTATGGTAGGGTACGAAACCACCTCAAATTTAGTTATGGTATGGGCTATTCCTATAAGTGTCACAAACAGCCCTAGAGTTCGTACTAGAATAACACCTTAAGACACAAATCAACCAAAAACCCTAATGTCACCTAGATACTCCAATGTCACCTCAAGTATCCGTGGGTATGATTATACGATATGCATCACACAATCTCAGATTCATCTATTCAACCAACACATAGAACCTCAAAGAGTGCCCTAAGTTTCTATCGGAGAATCACAACCAAAATGTGTGCCAACCCCTATGCATAGGTTCATGGGCGGAACCCGCAAGTTGATCACCAAAACATACATCAAGTGAATCACGTGATATCCCATTGTCACCACAGATACGCACGGCAAGACATACATCAAGTGTTCTCAAATCTTTAAAGACTCAATCGATAAGATAGCTTCAAAGGGAAAACTCAATCCATTACAAGAGAGTATAGGGGGAAAGAAACATCATAGGATCCAACTATAATAGCAAAGCTCGCGATACATCAAGATCGTATCCACCTCAAGAACACGAGAGAGAGAGAGAGATCATACACATAGCTACTGTACATACCCTCATCCCCGAGGGAGAACTACTCCCTCCTGTCATGGAGAGCACCAGGATGATGAAGATGGCCACCGGAGAGGATTCCCCCTCCGGTAGGGTGTCCAGGAACGGGTCTAGATTGGTTTTCGTGGCTACAGAGGCTTCTGGCGGCGGAACTCCCGATCTATTGTGCTGGAAGTTTTATTTATATGGCGTGTCTCATAGGAGGAAGAAGTACGTCGGTGGTTCTCCGGGCTGTCCACGAGGCAGGGGCCCACACCCAGGGGGGTGGGCGCGCCCCCACCCTTGTGGGCAGCCTCCGGACTCTCCTGGTCCATCTTCGATTCCTCCGGGGTCTTCTTTTGGTCCATAAAAAATCGTCAAAAATTGGCATGTTAGTTGGACTTTGTTTGGTATTCTTTTTCTGTAAAACTCAAAAACAAGGAAAAGACAAAAACTGGCACTGGGCTCTAGGTTAATAGGTTAGTCCCAAAAATCATATAAAATAGCATATAAATGCATGTAAAACATCCAAGGTTGATAATATAATAGCATGGAACAATCAAAATTATAGATACGTTGGAGACGTATCACTTGCCTGTGTTACAAGGTGTGAAGTTGAGTAAGACTCAATGCCCGACCACTGCAGAAGATAGAGAGAAAATGAAAGATGTTCCCTATGCTTCAGCCATAGGCTCTATCATGTATGCAATGCTGTGTACCAGACCTGATGTGTGCCTTGCTATTAGTCTAGCAGGGAGGTACCAAAGTAATCTAGGAGTGGATCACTGGACAGCGGTCAAGAACATCCTGGAATACCTGAAAAGGACTAAGGATATGTTTCTCCTTTATGGAGGTGACAAAGAGCTCATCGTAAAAGGTTACGTTGATGCAAGCTTTGACACTTATCCGGATGATTCTAAATCGTAAACCGGATACGTATTTATATTGAATGGAGGAGCTATAAGTTGGTGCAATTCTAAAGAAAGCGTCATGGCGGGATCTACGTGTGAAGCAGAGTACATTGCTGCTTCGGAAGCAGCAAATGAAGGAGTCTGGATGAAGGAGTTCATATCCGATCTAGGTGTCATACCTAGTGCATCGGGTCCAATAAAAATCTTCTGTGATAATACTGGTGCAATTGCCTTGGCAAAGGAATCCAGATTTCACAAGAGGACCAAGCACATCAAGAGACGCTTCAATTCCATTCGGGACCAAGTCCAAGTGGGAGACATAGATATTTGCAAGATACATACGGATCTGAATGTTGCAGACCTGTTGACTAATCCTCTTCCACGAGCAAAACATGATCAGGACCAAGGCTCCATGGGTGTTAGAATCATTGTTGTGTAATCTAGATTATTGACTCTAGTGCAAGTGGGAGACTGAAGGAAATATGCCTTAGAGGCAATAATAAAGTTATTATTTATTTCCTTATATCATGATAAATGTTTATTATTCATGCTAGAATTGTATTAACCGGAAACATGATACATGTGTGAATACATAGACAAACAGAGTGTCACTAGTATGCCTGTCGGAGTAATGGGCCACGGGTAGGCTAACCCGAGCCCCAGAACCTTTCAAGACATCGGGGCAGGCTGCGCCCCTCAAGACCCTAGGACAAAGAGCCGCCTTCTGAGAAGTCGGCGGCAAGGCGACCGACCGCCCACTCGCGACCGAGTCCCAGGGACGACTTCAGGATAAGCCGACTCCTGACTAGCGACTTCCAGAGAAGCCGGCTTTGGGAAGTTGGCCCGCGACTCCAACAAACCCCCTGTCCTCATCAAGAGGGACGGGACAGGGGAGTGGCTACAGTGAAGACTGCTCCCACCCCTTTCCAGAGGCAGGCATGGCTACAGTACGCCGTACTCGCGGCGATCTCCGTGCGGCGTGGCACTGTTGCCATGCCAGCCCTGCCATCAGCACCGGTGGACCGAATCCTGCACCCACGACGGCTTGTCCGTACGACCTTGGGGCAAGGGGTCCCACCAGCCAGCGGGACCCCAGAAGATGGCAAGTGCGCCACAAGTTAGACCCGTCGGGAGTCGGCCCCCGAGAGTCGGCCGGCTCCTCCCCCGGGGCCCACGCGCCATTAACCAGATGTGATGGAGAGTGGCAATAGTGATCGCCCGCCAAGCGGCGGGGCTATTGCCACGACTCCGTGACGAAGCCCGCGTCATTAGAAGCACGACTACAATAATCAGTAGCCGGCAAGACCCGCCCGCGGCGGACGCGGCCTGTCGGCTCCGTACCTAGCCAGTCGGCGGGCCCCAACAGTCGGCGGAGAAGATGGAGGCCGAAGGCACTGACGGCTGGGCCCGCGCCTAGCCGGGTTACCATTGTACCCCTGGGGGGTAGGCCTATATAAACCCCCAGGGCACCCATGCAAAGGGTTGGAATCCATTAGCTCTAGACCAGATCATATAGGAGGGAGAGAGCTAGCCTTGCCCTCTCCTACCTCCAGGAAACAGCTCAAGGAGCAATCGTGTAAACACTTGGCCATAGTGATCATGCGGAGACCCCGTAGAGCAGCAGTAGGGGTATTATCTCCCCGGAGAGCCCTGAAGCTGGGTAAGATTCGTCGGCGTGCATGTCTACGCCTCATCCTGTTTCCAGGCACCGGCGACGTTCTACTCGCCCCCACCATGATAAGCCATCCTTTGGCATATGTCGCACCCAACCCCCGACATTTGGCGCCCACCGTGGGGCATGGTGCACCATCGTCCGGAGACCTATTCTGGACGGGAACCCTTTTCCTCCCTGGCGAGCGCAGCCAGCCAGGCACGCCAGACGGAGTTTGTGCCGATGCGCTGCACGGCGTTGAGATCGCCTGCGCCGCTAGCCGCCTCGCTGAACTTGTCGGCGAGGTTCGTATCTCCAACGAACCTGCATCCAACGCAGGCATGGGCGGCTCTGAGAGCCTCCTCGCGGGCCTCCTCGATCAACTCCATGTCGCCGGCGAGCCTGCCGTGGACTTGGAGTCTGTAGGCTCCACCGACCCGATGCTGGTCGACTCTGACACCGCGTCGCTCGACACATTCCCTACTAATGTGGTGGTCTACGACGAACCTCTCCCTCGCGCGGAGAGCGACGGAAGCACCGTCACCGAGGTGCTCGTCATCAGTCATGACAAGCTTCCCGATGGAGGAGCGCATGATCCGCTTGGCGCAGCGCTACAAGACCTGACTGCGCCCATTCCGGAAGACGCTGACGCGGAGACGTTGGAGGCGCGCCGCCTTCAGCTCGTCGAAGGTGCGAAGAAGCTGGCTAGCATGAGACGCTTGTCAGAAGCCTACCGGCGAGAGATGGATCGCGCCGTTGGTGGCTCACCAGCCCTAGCTAGGCCCAGCCGCCTTGGCACGATCCAGCAGCGCGGCATAGCCATTGCCGACCTGTTCGGGGCAAGAGGCCCTGTGTACGCTACGCCTGCGGAGAACATTCGAGCCGCCGAGGCGGCGGCGGACGAGCTGGACAATTTCGAGGGCGAAGAGCGTCGCCTGATGATGGAGCGAATCCAGCGGCTCCTCGACGCGGCTGCCGCGTAGAACGAGGCCGGCTGCCGCACAGAGGCACCGCAGCGACAAAACGACGACCTTCGCCGATACCAAGGCGCGACGTCTCAGACGCCGACTGGCGGCGCCAGAGGAAGAAAGGACAAGGATCCGACTGTCAGCCACAGTCGGACTCACATTACCATAGAGCGCGACCGAGACGGCCGCCCGAGAGCAGTGGAACAACGGGACAACTGTCCGCCTCCTCCTCCTCGCAAGGAAAGGCAAGTCTCCCCGCCGCCTGTTGATCATCCGACTCTTGGCGACCGCCTTGGGCACCGAGAGGGAGTCGGGGAAAACGACGCCCGCCACCGGATCGACTGGCTTCACCGTTCCCTGGCGCTAGAAGAAGAAGACGAGTTGGGTCCGCCTTGTTTCGGGACCCGCATTCGAGACGAGCCCTTTCCCAAAGGGTTCACGCTCCCAAGAGACACGCCCAAGTACACCGGCTCCGTGAAGCCGGAAGACTGGCTAGTCGACTACTCCACGGCTGTCAGTATAGCAAATGGCAACAAGCGTGTCGCCATAAAATACGTTCTGGTCATGCTCCAGGGCACGGCCCGGACATGGCTGAACAGCCTAAAGCCCCGCAGCATCAACAGCTGGGTCGACTTCACCGAAGCATTCGTCTGCAACTTCACGAACACGTACAAGCGTCCTGACGAGTCGACTCGCGACTACCTCACGCGTTGGGCCGAGCTTCAGGACTCCTGTGAGGGCGTGCACGAGGTGCAGGCTATCGAGTACTTCATCGCCGAGTGCAGAGAAGGCACCCTCCTCAAGCACAAGCTCCTCTGCGACGAGCCAGAAATCCTCGACGAGCTGCTGATCATAGGAGACAAGTACGCCACGGCCAACTCCTCCATGAAGGCGGAGATTCAAGTTAGCACAACTGGGAAAGTGGTCCCTCAAGCTCCAAGAACTCCGGCGGGAGATGCCAGTCGGCGGCAACAGCAGAGCGACCACAAGCGCAAGGCCCCGCAGCCAGCTTCCAGCAGCCAGCAGGTCGCGACAGTTGAAGCCCACCAGCCGGATGGGCAACCTCCGCCCAAGCGACAGAAAGGCGGCAAGCCCAACTGGTTGCCGACCTTCTCCTACGAGCAGACTCTGGATGGACCTTGCAAGTTCCATAGCGGCGCGAAGCCGTCGAATCACACCACCCGGAAGTGCCACTGGCTCACCAGGATCGCCAAGGGAGACGACCTCCTACCTCCCCCGCCTGCTGGGCAGCCGCCTCCGCCCCAGCAACCGGCCGTCAGACCAGTCGGCGCAGTACAAGACAAATACCCCGAAGAACACGGAGCCTACGTCATGTTTACCAGTATGGCTGATGATCGACACAGCAGGCGGCTGCAGCGACAAGAGGTGAATGCAGTAGCATCAGATACGCCAGAGTTCATGCACTGGTCTGAGAAGCCTATCAGCTGGAGCAGAGCTGATCACCCAGAGGTGATGCCGAGTCCAGGCTCTTATGCTCTGGTCTTAGATGCCACCTTTGCCACGGATAGACGAGCTTCTTGTTTCTCGCGAGTTCTGATAGACGGAGGCAGCAACATCAACATCCTGTACAAAGACACCATGGAGAAATTAGGAATCAAGCAAAGATAGCTTCAGAACAGCCGGACTGTGTTCCACGACATTGTTCCTGGGCTTTCCTGCTCACCAATCGGCAAGATCCTGATGGACGTCCTCTTTGGAGACAAAGATCACTTCCGCCGAGAGTCAGTTTGGTTTGAGGTGGTGGACCTTGAGAGCCCATACCATGCATGTAACACCCCGGATATGACTTTCCCAATTTGTACTCCAACTCTTTCCGTTTCCGGCGTTAACTTATTTTATTTTCTCGGGTTCGGGTTTTTGTCTCCGTGTGTTGTTGTAGTTGTCATGCATCTCATATCATGTCATCATGTGCATTGCATTTGCATACGTGTTCATCTCATGCATTCGAGCATTTTCCCCGTTGTCCGTTTTGCATTTCGGCGCTTCGTTCTCCTCCGGTGGTCATTTCTAGCTTTCTTTCGTGTGTTGGGTTTAAACATTTCTGGATTGGACCGAGACTTGCCAAGTGGCCTTGGTTTACTACCCGTAGACCGCCTGTCAAGTTTCGTATCATTTGGACTTCATTTGATACTCCAACGGTTAACCGAGGGACCGAAAAGTCCTCGTGTGTATTGCAGCCCAACACCCCTCCATTTTGGCCCAAAACCCACCTAAACCTGCTCCATCATCTAGAGCGTTCGATCACGATCGCGTGGCCGAAAACCGCACCTCATTCGGACTCTCCTAGCCCCTCCTATGCCTATTTATAGACCACCCTCTCAAAATTCGCGGTACCACTCTTTCCCTAACCCTAGATCCATCTTCTCGCGCCGACTGGACACGTCCGTCCCCGGCCGGACACGTCCGCCGCCCCACCCAGGCTAATCCCGCATGGACACGTGGCAGCGTGCCCACATCGCCACGCCGCCACCCGCGTGGGCCCGCCAGGCCCAGCGCCGGCCCCCGCGGCCCGTAGCCGCCATCCGCCGCCCGCCGCCCTTCTCCTCCCGAGCCGGCACCGCGCTCCGCCGCCTCCGCCGCGGATCCGTCACTCCGGCCGCCACGCGCCAAGGCCGAGCTCGCCGCCCCGCCGCCGTTCTTCGTCGCCCCGTGCCGGCGCTCGCCGCCCCGGCCACCATCGCCCCACGCCTGTCCTCCTCAACGCCGGCGACCCCGCCACCCTCCGCCGTCCTCCTCGTCGCTTCCGGCTGCCCCGCGTCAACTCCGGCCGGCGAACTCCGGCGAATCCTCCGGTGAACCTCGGGGCACGTGCAAACCCTAGATCTAGGAGGTGGTTTTTCTTCTAAGTCCCAAAATCCCAGATCCATGTGCTCCTGTTCATCGTATCGTATCTCCGTATCCGTAACTCCGTTTTCGGCATATAGCATATCAAATTGTTTGTCTCAGAGAGCACCTCATTTCATTCCATTGCACCATTTTCATTTGAGTTCATCTTGATTCCCGAAATGCTGTTAGAAGAGGGCTACTTGAGATAATTGTCAGATCTGCTACTCCATTTTGCATATTTGTCATTTTTGCCATGATTATTGTGTGCATGATATGCCCATGAGCTCTACATATGTTTTGTTAAGGGTTTTGCCATCTTTCCATAGGTGCAAACCATGTATTTTTGTGATGTGTGTGGTGACTAGTGCAAGCTTGCGAAGTGAGGCACTTGGTAGTGCTGATTTCAGGGACTTAGTAATTTCACAAAGTCCTTGATCTATTTATTTCATATGGCCATATGTTCTTGTTGTTTCCGAGTGATCCGTGCCTCTTTTGAGGATGATCAGTAAGGATGTTTTGTTAATCTTGTAGTTCTCTATCCATCCATGTCTTTGTTTGCAATTATGGAGCACCCTAGCTTGAGTCAATCGAGCTCTACTTTTGCTACTTTGTGAATCTGGGCAGATTGTCAACTTGTTTGCAATTTTGCCGATGATGTTGTAGTTGACCCGTGCATGCTATGCTATTGTTCTTGCCATGTATAGCTTGAATTTTGTGTGTTCTTGATAGATGTATGCTTAGCTTTTCATGTCTTGCTCCGTAGTGAGTGCATCGAGCTCGTAAACATGCCTACTTGATATCTGTTTCAGCATGTGCACGTTTTCCCTAAGTCTGAGATCTGATTATGCTTTTGCTATGTTCACATGCTTGCAAATATATTTTCTGATCCCTTTTGGCTCAGGGTCACTAAGGGACTTTTGTTAATCTCTTTGAGTAGCTCCATTCCATGCTTTACTTTGCCATGTTCAGGTCCTGTAGCATGTAGTTTTGTTGCTCCGAAGAGAGCTACCTGATCTGAAATTCCAGACAAGTGTTAATTTCACTAAGTTTGAAATCTGTTTGCCATATGCATTTTTGCCATGCTTGTTTGAACCTGTTAATGGATGATTTGGCCGTAACTCAGTGCTAGACTTTTGTTAAGCATCATGAATGCATCCCTGCCATGTATTTTGTTGTCATGTTTGAGTGCTGTAGCATGTTCATCTCATGGCATTTAGATGGCTACTTGCTGTAAATCGCAGACCAGTGTCATATTTGTTTTGCTTGCCATTTCCAAACCGTAACTCCGATTCCAGCGTTCTTTATATCGTTTTCAAGCGATTTCATCTCATCTTTCCAGTGGCATGCTTGGATTTCCAAGTTGAGGCCAGGATCTTGCATCCCTTGTCAATTCTTGCATATGCATCCCGCATAACATACCATCCTTGCATCATATTGTTTGATCCTTGCACGTGGTTGATTGTGCCCTTGTTGCTTGTTTGTATTGTTTGGGTAGAGCCGGGAGACGAGTTCACTAACGAGGAGCCCATTGAGTTTGCTATCGAGGATCCAGTCAACTCTGACAACTTTGCAGGCAAGATGATCATACCCTCGAAATCACTACTATCTTTGCTATGCTAGATTGCTCGCTCTTTTGCTATGCCAATGCTACGATTCCTACCACTTGCTTTCAAGCCTCCCAAATTGCCATGTCAAACCTCTAACCCACCATGTCCTAGCAAACCGTTGATTGGCTATGTTACCGCTTTGCTCAGCCCCTCTTATAGCGTTGCTAGTTGTAGGTGAAGATTGGAGGCCGTTCCTTGTTGGAACCTTTATTAACTTGTTGGGATATCATTATATTATCTTGTTTATCTTAATGCATCTATATACTTGGTAAAGGGTGGAAGGCTTGGCCTCTTGCCTAGTGTTTTGTTCCACTCTTGCCACCCTAGTTTCCGTCATATCGGTGTTATGTTCCCGGATTTTGCGTTCCTTACGCGGTTGGGTTATAATGGGAACCCCTTGATAGTTCACCTTGATTAAAGCTTTTCCAGCAATGCCCAACCTTGGTATTACCATTTGCCACCTATCCTCTTTTTCCCCTGGGTTTCCGGAGCCCGAGGGTCATCTTATTTAAACCCCCCCGGGCCAGTGCTCCTCTGAGTGTTGGTCCGACTGAGCTGCCTGCGGGGCCACCTCGGGGAAACTTGAGGGTTGGTTTTACTCGTAGCTAGTCTCATCTGAGTGTGCTCTGAGAACGAGATATGTGCAGCTCCTATCGGGATTTGTCGGCACATTCGGGCGGTGTTGCTAGTCTTGTTTTAACCTGTCGAAGTGTCTTGAAGAACCGAGATACCGAGTCTGATCGGAACGTCTTGGGAGGAGGTCTATTCCTTCGTTGACCGTGAGAGCTTGTCATGGGCTAAGTTGGGACTCCGCTGCAGGGATTTGAACTTTCGAAAGCCGTGCCCGTGGTTATGGGCAGATGGGAATTTGTTAATGTCCGGTTGTAGATAAGTTGAACCTTAACTTAATTTAAAATGAATCAACTGAGTGTGTTACCGTGATGGCCTCTTCTCGGCGGAGTCCGGGAAGTGGACACGGTGTTGGAGTAATGCTTTCTCAGGTTGTCCTCTAGTTTCTCGCTCATGCTTTGCCTTTTCTTCTCGCTCTCGTTTGCGAATAAGTTAGCCACCATATATGCTAGTCGCTTGCTGCAGCTCCACATATATTTACCTTACCTTACCTATAAGCTTAAATAGTCTTGATCGCGAGGGTGCGAGATTGCTGAGTCCCTGTGGATCACAGATTACTATTACACCAGATGCAGGGCCTGATGATTCCGCTCCAGGTGACGCGCTCGAGCTCAAGTGGGAGTTCGACGAGGACTCTCAACGTTACTATGTTTCCTTTCCTGATGATCAGTAGTGGTGCCCTGTTGGGGGTGATCGGGACCGTGTCGCATGTTGAATTATCTTTTATTTTGGCGCCGTAGTCGGGCCATGAGTGTTTGGATGATGTAATGTTATTTAGGTACCTTGATTGACGTGGCGAGTGTAAGCCAACTATGTTATCTTCCCCTTATTATTATATTACCTGTGATGTGTAAAGATTACCTTACTTGCGACATATGCATTCAATGTGATTATGTCTCTAAGTCATGCCTCGACACGTGGGAGCTATAGTCGCATCGAGGGTGTTACAATGCACTACTCGGCCGATCCGCCTTGGCCAAGTTCATGGCGGTCCCCCACTACGCCTACCTCAAAATGAAGATGCCCAGTTCCAGGGGAATTCTGACCGTAGCCGGCGATTATTGGAAGTCGTCTGCCTGTGCGACTGAGAGCAGTCGGCTAGCCGAGTCCCTGGTGATCGCAGCCGAGAAGCGGCTCCTGGAACGGGTTGTGGCGATGGCCGGCAAGCAGCCAGAGGTGTCGCCCAACCCGAAGGAGTCGAAGGCTGAGGGTTCGTTCAAGCCGGCCAAGGAGACAAAGAAGATACCCTTGGATCCGGAGCACCCGGAGAGGTACGCTATCGTAGGCGCAAACCTCGACAGCAGATAGGAAGGCGAGCTCGTCGATTTCCTCCATGAGAATTGGGACATCTTCGCATGGTCCCCCAAAGACATGCCAGGTGTACCAACGAAATTCGCCGAGCACAAGTTACATGTACGATCTGATGCAAAGCCGGTCAGGCAGCCCCTGCGTCGCCTATCAGAAGAGAAGAGAAGAGTCGTCGGAGAAGAGATAGCCTGACTCCTAGCAGCCAGCTTCATTATGGAAGTATTCTTTCCAGAGTGGCTAGCCAACCCGGTCCTGGTATTGAAGAAAAACAAGCAGTGGAAAATGTGTATTGACTACACGAGTCTCAACAAGGCCTTCCCCAAGGACCCATTTGCTCTGCCAAGAATTGATCAGGTGATAGACTCCACCGCCGGATGCGAGCTGTTGAGCTTTTTGGATGCATATTCGGGATATCACCAGATCAAGCTGAACCCAGCTGACAGACTAAAGACCGCCTTCATCACGCCGTTTGGAGCCTTCTGCTACCTCACCATGACGTTCGGCTTGAGGAATGCCGGCGCCACCTTCCAACGTTGCATGCAGAAGTGCCTCCTCAAGCAGCTCGGCAGGAACGCCCACGTCTACGTGGATGATGTGGTGGTGAAGACGGAAAAGCGTGGAACACTGCTGGAAGACCTCAAGGAGACCTTTGAGAACCTGCACCGATTCCAGATCAAGCTCAACCCCGAGAAATGCATCTTCGGAGTACCAGCCGGCCAGCTCCTTGGATTCCTGGTCTCTGAACGCGGCATAGAATGCAACCCTGTAAAGATCAAGGCCATTGAGAGGATGGAGGTACCCAGCCGACTGCTGGATGTGCAAAAGTTGACCGGCTGCTTGGCGTCCATCAACCAATTCATCAGTCGGCTGGGCGAGAAAGCTCTCCCCTTATACCAGCTCATGAAGAAGACCACTTTCTTCGAATGGAACCACAAGGCGGACGAAGCTTTTCTCCAGTTGAAAAAGATGCTGACTACTCCACCCGTCCTGGCGGCTCCGACCCCCAAGGAACCTATGCTCCTGTACATCGCCGCCACCAGCCGGGTAGTCAGCACGGTCATTGTAGTGGAACGCAAGGAGGAAGGCAAGGCACTACCTATCCAGAGACCGGTATATTACCTGAGCGAAGTACTGTCGACCTCCAAGCAGAACTACCCCCACTACCAGAAGATGTGCTATGGCATACACTTTACCGCCAAGAAATTGAAGCCTTACTTTCAAGAGCATCCAATCACTGTGGTCTGCACGGCCCCACTTGCCGAGATCATCGGAAGCCGAGATGCTTCTGGCCGAGTGGCCAAGTGGGCCATAGAGCTGGCTCCCTACACCATCCACTACCAGCCCTGCACCGCCATCAAGTCACAAGCACTGGCCGACTTTCTCGTCGACTGGGCCGAGACCCAGTACCTACCTCAGCGCCCGACTCCACCCATTGGCGGATGCATTTCGACGGCTCCAAGATGCGCACCGTCTTGGGAGCCAGCGTCGTCCTCACTTCCCCTAAAGGCGACAAGCTCAAATACGCACTGCAAATCCATTTTGCCACCTCCAACAACGTTGCCGAGTACGAGGCGCTCATTCACGGGCTCCGGCTTGCCAAAGAACTTGGCATCCGCCGGATCCTGTGTTATGGTGACTCGGACTTAGTGGTCCAACAGTCATCTGGCGACTGGGACACCAAAGATGCAAACATGGCGAGCTACCGTTTCCTCGTGCAGCAACTCAGTGGGTATTTCGAGGGGTGCGAGTTCCTCCATGTGCCAAGAAACGACAACGACCAAGCAGACGCCTTGGCACGAATCGGCTCTACCCGCCAAGCAATACCATCCGGCGTCGCCCTTCAAGGCCTCCTCAAGCCGTCTGTCAAGCCTTCACCAGAATCAGACTCCATCTTCGTGCCGGCTCCTCCCGAAGAAGTCGGATCCGACTCCAAAGCCCCGGCAGACGGTACGGGGATTTTGGCAGATGGCTCCAAAGCCGCCACAGTCGAGGCCGGCCCAGGGACTGCAGTACCCGGCCCGGGGACTACGGTGGCGGACTCGAAAACTCCAGAACTCGGCCCAAGAGCCGCGCCAGTCGGCCTGGGGACTTCATTAACCCAGCAAGCGGTTGTTGACTCCAACCCGCCGCCTCCCAGCCCAGCCGCCCTCGTCCAAGTCGCAGTTCTGGCAGTCGAAGAAATATCAGCACCCTCATGGGCCCAGCCCATCCTCAAATTCCTGGTGAGCAAAGAGCTGCCGACTAATGAGACCTCAGCTCGGCAAGTACAACGCCGAGCGGCAGCCTACACCATAGTCATCAGAGAGCTGGTCAGGCACAGCGTCACTGGTGTCTACCAGCGCTGCGTAGAGCCAGAGCAAGGCCAAGCAATTCTCAAAGACATCTATCAAGGCGAGTGCGGCCACCATGCGGCTTCAAGAGCACTCGTCGCCAAAGCCTTTCGACATGGTTTCTTCTGGCCGACTGCCTTAGAAGAGGCCAAGGAATTGGTCCAAAAATGCAAAGGGTGCCAGAAGTTCAGCTCCAAGCCGCACCAGCCGGCTTCTGCACTCAAGACCATCCCCATTGCCTGGCCTTTAGCAGTTTGGGGCCTAGACATGGTGGGACCATTCAAGACGACACGAGGTGGCTTAACTCACTTACTTGTCGCAGTGGACAAGTTCACCAAGTGGATAGAAGCAAAGCCAATCAAGAAACTGAACGGTCCGACTGCCGTGACTTTCATCTCCGACATCACAATTCGGTATGGCATACCACACATCATCATCACCGACAACGGCACAAATTTTGCCAAAGGCGCCTTGGCTCGTTTCTGCGCAACACAGGGCATCCGACTGGACCTAGCGTCCGTCGCCCATCCACAGTCAAACGGCCAGGTGGAGCGAGCAAACGGCCTCATCCTGTCCGGCATCAAGCCCCGGCTGGTCGAGCCTCTAGAGCGCTCGGCTGGCTGCTGGCTCGATGAGTTGCCAGCCGTCCTCTGGAGTCTGTGCACGACTCCAAACAAGTCAACCGGCTTCACGCCTTTCTTCCTCGTCTACGGTGCCGAAGCCGTCATCCCAACGGACATAGAATTTGACTCCCCGCGAGTCACCATGTACACCGAGGAGGAAGCAGAAGAAGCACGTCAAGACGACGTCGATCTGCTAGAAGAGGGCTGGCTGTTGGCACTCAGCCGGTCCAGCATCTACCAGCAGAGCCTGCGCCGATACTACAACAGGAAGGTCAAGCCAAGATCTTTCCAAGAAGGCGACCTTGTGCTCCGGCTGATCCAGCGAACAGCCGGCCAGCACAAGCTGTCGGCGCCTTGGGAAGGCCCTTTCATCATCAGCAAAGTGTTGGGCAACGACTCCTACTACCTGATTGACGCTCAGAAGCCCCGAGCACGCAAGAGGGACGACTCCGGCAAAGAGACAGAGCGGCCATGGAATGCAAATCTCCTTCGAAGATTTTATAGTTGATGCAGCATGTACCACGCTACCTCTTGTATTAAAGTACCAAGACTTCGGGGCCCCCGAGACGAGCTCGGGGACTGCCCTCTTTTGTCTATATGATAAAAGTTATGCCTACGAGTATGTTACTCTTTGTTATGCCACTTGGCACCGGGCTCGACAGGTCGGCTCGGGGACTTGCCGCCTTGCACTATGAAATGCTTCCTGCAGCCGGCCAAGTAGTGTGTGGCGCCTAAGCCATCTCCTGTCAGAAGCGGCAGCTCGCAGAGCGACTGTATGGTGGGCAGGAGTAAGGTAGAATGAGCGCTCGCATGAAAAATGGCTAAGGACTCAAAGCATAAAACATAGCTTAAGCCGGCTTCCAGCCTTCCTTTTTCTTTTCGCAAACCGACTATTAAGCAGTCGGCTCACCGCCTTCTATTCAACTTGCTAAAAAACTCTAAAAAGGCTAAGTACTTGCCTTCCCAAAGTAGCCAAGCATTTGATCCAACGGCAGTCCGCAGAGCGGCTGTCCGACTGGAAAGACAGGCAACTAAGGGAAAGTGGCAAAGGAAAAGGCCAAAAGAGCAATGAGCAAGAAAAGATAGAATTCAGATAAATATTTACATAGCATAGGCCCTTGGCCAAATATTCGAGCAGAAGTTCAAAATACACCCCGCGGGTGGAATTGTGCAAATTAACAAGTTCTTCAGAGACTACTAAAGCAGATAAAATAAAGATAAGGCGGCAGCCTAAGATGCGGCAGACGGATTCGGAGGGTCGGAGGAGGCGGCAGCGTTAGGCGTTGGGGCGGCCGGCCGGGCAGTCTCGGCATGATCGCCTCCGGCGGTAGTCGGCTCGGTCGCACGCGGCTCATTGCTGGAGGCGCGGTCGAGCTGAGGCTGGCCGTCTGCCCCGTCTTCTGGTGCCTCCGTCTCGCCTCCGTCCTCCGCCTCGCCTTCCTCCTCGACGCTGGAGCCGATCACCTCCGCCGAGTCCTCGCTGTAGTCTGGGTTCATCCCAAACCACTCCGGCGGTACCTCCTCGCCGTCTTCAGACCGCCCGGGGACGAAGATGCTGGTGTCGGTGTACTCGGCGATCGCCGCGGCACGCTTGACGAGGGCGTCTTCCGCGGCTGCCAGCTCTGGCTGGGCCTCTGACCGGAGTGTGGCCAGCCGGTCTAGATCCAGCCCCGGATACCACGCCTTGATGCACTCCAAGGCCCGGCGCGCTCCAGCTCGGGCCGAGGAACCCTTCCAGGCCTCAAGATGACCAGCCGCGACCTCTAGCCAGTCGGCAGTCAGGCTGGGGGTGCGCGGAGCCTGCATGTCCAGCCACAGGGCGGGAATCGCCTGGGCACCGACACGTTGAAGCCGGCACAGCATCTGGTGAGTCGGCCGAAGGCGAGCCTCGATGCTCAGGATATGCTCATCAAGGGTTCGGGGGGCGTCGGCGGCGATCTCTGCACCTTCCGCCTTCCGACCTTCACGGTCAGCGTCGATGGCTTGGATGGCGGCCTGCGAGTGCCCAGGGAAGAAGTCTGCCAAGACGGAAGAAACGAAGAAACAAGTCAAAAATCAGGAGTCGGCACGATTTGTAATCAGCAGCTCAAAGAAAGAAAGTAAAGAAACTCACCATCAACAATGTCTTCAATCTCATGGAAGCCGGAGGCCAGCATTGCCTCTCTGTCAGTCCAGGAGGAGCGCTCGCTCGCGAACTCGGCCAGGAGGGCGGTTTCCACCTCTTCTGCCTCCTTCTGCGTCTTCGCAAGCAGCTCCCTCTGCTCTGCTAATTGAGTGGCCAGCAGATCGCGCTCTGTGGCGAGCTTGCTGCACTCCTCCGCCTTGGCGCGCAATGCGGAGTTGGCTTCGCTTAGCTGCTATTGAAGAACAGCGTTGCCTTCTAAAGATAAGGAAGAAAGAAGGCGTTAAGTCATCAGTAAAGAAGGTCGCCGGGGAGATCCGGCCCGACTGCTCAGCAGTCGGCCCGAATCTTGGGGACTACAGCCCGCGGGTGCGCCAGCGTGCCCCCGCAAAGAAGAAAAAGGACTTACTCCGGCTCTCTGACAAGTCGGCAGTCCGCTTGCCCAGCTCTTCAACGTTACGATTGAAGGCAGTAACACGGAGGTTGTGGTAGTCCTGTGACAAATATTTCAGACAAAAATTAGTACCCGGAACTCACCAATTGGAGTTCCGGGCTGCCTGCTAAGCAGCCGGCCCGAAACTCTGGGACTACACCCAGTGGGTGCGCTAGCGCGCCCCCACGGAGAGGAACAAGAAAACAAGGACCAAAGAAAAAACATACCCGGACGGCTGCCCGCGATGCCAGGTACGCCTTGGTGTAGTTCTGGATGGCGTCGCCCTCAGCTCGAAGCTTCGTTTGGACGTCTAGAAGCGCCTGGTTCAGCGGCCCTGTGCCGCCTCCCCGCACCCACCCAATGGGCACGGCGCTCGTCGCTTCGGCATCCGGGATCGCCGAGCTGGCGGTGCCGGTCTCCAGGGGGCGTGGCGCCGAGGTCACTTTCTCAAGACGGCAGCACGTTGGCTAGTCGACTTGAAGGAGTAGCCTCGCCACGGCCTCGTCTTCAGTCGGTGGCACCGGAGGGTCCGCTGGCTGTTCGCCTTGCGCGCTCCCAGACGGCGGCGGAGGCGGCGGCGGAACGATCACGTCCGGCGTGGAGGAGTCGTCGCCTTCCTTCTCCATGACGGGGTTGTCGCGGCCGGCCTCCCCAGTCTGCCCCGTGAACTCTGGAGGAGGCGGCGCAGAGTTCAGCGGGGTGACAAACACCGCCAATTGGAAAGTGCGCGGCCTCCTCAGCCTGCCGCTTCGTCGCGGCGGCGGCTTCAGCCTCCGCCAATTTCTTCTTGGTGGAGGCCTCCGCCTTATCAGCCTCCACCTTCTCCAGGCGGGCAGCCTCTTCCTCATTGCGCTTCTCCTGCGCATTCCGCTCCGTCGCCTCCCAGAGGTCAGCAGCGGGGTCAATCCGCCGAGTGGTGGCGGACGTCTCCGCTGACCCCATGACGGAGGCGGCGGCAACCCTCTCAAGAGTGAGGGGAGCCCTGAAGCGAGGGAAGCAAGTAAAAGACTCAGACAAAGCTACAGAGAAAGAATAAAGCGTCAAGACGGAATACTCATGCGGAGAACAGTGGCGGCTTCTTCACTTCCTTACAGAAGCGGATGGCCTTCGCAGCCGCCTCGTCCCGCCGGGTCGCCGCAGCCGAACTCTTGGGCTTCTTCGGCCGACTGCCAAACAAAGTCGGCACGGCCCTGCGCTTCTTCCCGCCGCCTGGAGCACCCGGCACGGCAGAAGAGCCCGCGTCGGGATGGCTGGCTCCTAGCCGGGGGCGGGGGGCGACCTCCTCATCATCGTCAGGCCAGTCCTCTAGACTGGCCCCGAGCCGCGGGCCGCCTCCTCCCTCGGCGTCGTCTTCCAAAGCCGCCGTCCCCAGATCGGGTCCATCGACGTCGCTCTCCGCCCGGTCGGCAAGGAACTCGCGGGCCGGCTCTGAGGTGCCGGCTGGTGGATGGAGGAGGGGATTCTGACCAAAGCCGACTGGTCAGGTCGCACAAAACAGACTCGACAAGAAAGAAGACAACTCGAAGAAAGAAAGAAAGGGCAACTCACTGTAGGTGGGGGGTTGGCGCGGGAGTACGGCTCCTTGCCGAACCGCCAGTCCTCCAGCAGCTTGCTGTCCGAGAGGTAGTTCACCATGTAGGCCACCTCCTCGTGAGGCATGTCCTTGGTGCACATCCGACTCGGGTCACGGCACCTGCTCATTTGGCATATCATGTGGGGGCGGCTTTGGAGCGGGAGAACTCGGCGCGCCACGAAGGCGGCCAGCAGGTCCGGACCAGTCAGGCCCTCCGACTGTCAACACTCGGAGTCGTGTGACGGTGCCGGCTCCCGCAAGCATCAGCGACTTGGACCGGTACGACCAGTTGGGCAGTCTCCCAGCCGGCGGGCCGGCTTCGAAAGCCGGCAGGTTGACCCAATCGCCCCCCGCGAAGACGCTCTTCACGTAGAAGTATGATCGCTGCCACATCTTCACCGACTTTATCAGCTTGATGGTGGGGAAGGGTTTGTCGGCTCCCGATCTCCACCCGGTGATGAACGCACCGCATTGAGCCGGCACGCCTGCAGCCTGGGTGCCGAGCTTGCAGTAGAAGAACTCCCCCCATAGCTCGAGGGTGGGGAGGACTCCGAGGAAGCCTTCGCACAAGGCCACGAAGGCGAACAACAGCACCACCGTGTTGGGCGTGAGGTGGTGCGGCTGGAGGCCGTAGAACTCCAGAAAAGAGCGGAAGAAGCTGCTCGCCGGCAGCCCCAATCCGCGCAGGCAGTGTGAGCGGAAGATGACCCGCTCGCCCTCCTCCGGCGCTGGGGAAATCTCCTCCCTCGGTGCAAGACGCACCCGCACGTAGTATTCGCCGGGAAGCCGACGAGTCTTGCGAAGGAACTCGATATGGTCGTCATGAACTTCTGAGCCGTCCCAGGTGCCGGTACGCACCGAGGGAGGCACGGCGGCAGAAGAAGAACTCATCGTGAGCTTGGGCGTACGGTGGGGCAAGGAAGAAGAAGAAGAAGAAGGAGAAGGGAAAGGAGTAGTGGAGAGGAGGGGCGCGCGTGCTCTGCCGCGCCCCCTCCTCCCCCTACTTATAGCCTCATGGGCTGCGAAGCCGAGGGGCGGTCATGGGATTTACTGCACCCACGGCCCCACGACCCCCACGTTTCCGCGACAAAGTTACTGCGCGCAGTAACTCCACGGGAATCCCAACCGTTCGCCTGGGCCACAACGGATCCGCTCGGGCGCCGAGGCACGGTAGTGGCGGGCCCCGCCTATGGGCCTGTCCCGTCACACGCGTAGGCTGGCAGACTGGCCCGGCCACGTGTTGTCAGAGTAGGAACGGGCAGCGGCCTAGAGGCTTAGCCAGCACGCTACTTGGATCCCACCATGACATTCGAAATACTGTGCAAGTCAGAGTAGGGCGGGTCCGACTCCTTCTAGTCGGCCCGACGGAAATCAAGCAAGAACCATGTGTCGAGCACCCGGAAAGAGAAACTGCTGAGACTTCTCAACCGATTGTCCGCGGCGCCTCACCAGCTTCAGGGACTACTGTCGGAGTAATGGGCCACGGGTAGGCTAACCCGAGCCTCAGAACCTTTCAAGACATCGGGGCAGGCTGCGCCCCTCAAGACCCCAGGACGAAGAGCTGCCTTCTGAGAAGTCGGCGGCAAGGCGACCGACTGCCCACTCGCGGCCGAGTCCCGGGGACGACTTCAGGATAAGACGACTCCTGACTAGCGACTTCCAGAGAAGCCGACTTTGGGAAGTCGGCCCGCGACTCCAACAAACCCCCTGTCCTCATCAAGAGGGACGGGACAGGGGAGTGGCTACAGTGAAGACTGCTCCCACCCCTTTCCAGAGGCAGGCATGGCTACAGTACGCCGTACTCGCGGGGATCTCCGTGCGGCGTGGCACTGTTGCCATGCCAGCCCTGCCATCAGCACCGGTGGACCGAATCCTGCGCCCACGATGGCTTGTTCGTACGACCTTGGGGCAGCGGGTCCCACCAGCCAGCAGGACCCCAGAAGACGGCAAATGCGCCACAAGTCGGACCCGTCGGGAGTCGGCCCCCGAGAGTCGGTCGGCTCCTCCCCCGGGGCCCATGCGCCATTAACCAGATGTGATGGAGAGTGGCAATAGTGATCGCCTGCCAGGCGGCGGGGCTGTTTCCATGACTCCGTGACGAAGCCCGCATCATTAGAAGCACGGCTACAGTAATCAGCAGCCGGCAAGACCCGTCCGCGGCGGATGCGGCCTGTCGGCTCCGTACCTAGCCAGTCGGCGGGGCCCACCAATCGGCGGGCCCCAGCAGTCGGCGGAGAAGACGGAGGCCGGAGGCACTGACGGCTGGGCCCGTGCCCAGCCGGGTTACCATTGTACCCCTGGGGGGTAGGCCTATATAAACCCCCAGGGCACCCATGCAAAGGGTTGGAATCCATTAGCTCTAGACCAGATCATATAGGAGGGAGAGAGCTAGCCTTGCCCTCTCCTACCTCCAGGAAACAGCTCAAGGAGCAATCATGTAAACACTTTGCCATAGTGATCATGCGGAGACCCCGTAGAGCAGCAGTAGGAGTATTATCTCCCCGGAGAGCCCTGAAGATGGGTAAGATTCGCCGGCGTGCATGTCTACGCCTCATCCCGTTTCCAGGCACCGGCGACGTTCTACTCGCCCCCACCATGATAAGCCATCCTTTGGCATATGTCGCACCCAACCCCCGACAATGCCTCTACTTGACTAGCTCGTTGATCAAAGATGGTTATGTTTCCGAGCCATAGACAAAGAGTTGTCATTTGATTAACGGGATCACATCATTAGGAGAATGATGTGATCGACTTGACCCGTTCTGTTAGCTTATTACTTGATCGTTTAGTATGTTGCTATTGCTTTCTTCATGACTTATACATGTTCCTATGACTATGAGATTATGCAACTCCACTTTACCGGAGGAACACTTTGTGTGCTACCAAACATCACAACGTAACTGGGTGATTATAAAGGTGCTCTACAGGTGTCTCCGAAGGTACTTGTTGGGTTGGCGTATTTCGAGATTAGGATTTGTCACTCCGATTGTCGGAGAGGTGCTCTACAGTTGATCTCTTGGATCTCTTAGCCGTGTGCGGTGCCCCCCTCCACCATAATCCACCTCGATAATATCATAGCCGTGTGCGGTGCCCCCCTCCACCATAATCCACCTCGATAATATCATAGCGGTGCTTAGGCGAAGCCCTGCGTCGGTAGAACATCATCATCATCATCACCACGCCATCGTGCTGACAGAACTCTCCCTCAAAGCTCGGCTGGATCGGAGTTCGAGGGACATCATCGAGTTGAACGTGTGCTGAACTCGGAGGTGCCGTACGTTCGGTACTTGATCGGTCGGATCGTGAAGACGTACGACTACGTCAACCGCGTTGTGCTAACGCTTCCGCTTTCGGTCTACGAGGGTACGTGGACACACTCTCCCCTCTCGTTGCTATGCATCACCATGATCCTGTGTGTGCGTAGGAAAATTTTGAAATTACTACATTCCCCAACAGAAGAATGTTTCTTACCTACGCCAAAACCACAACGTGACATGCCAATTTCTATTTACCCTTCATAAGGACCCTTTTCATCGAATCCGATCCAATTAAAGTGGGAGAGACAGACACCCGCTAGCCACCTTATGCAACTAGTGCATGTTAGTCGGTGGAACCTGTCTCACGTAAGCGTACGTGTAAGGTCAGTTCGGGCCGCTTCATCCCACAATGCCACTGAATCAAGATAATACTAGTAACGACAAGTAAATTGACAAAATCGACGCCCACAACAACATGTGTTCTACTCGTGCATAGAAACTACGCATAGACCTAGCTCATGATGCCACTGTTGGGGATCGTTGAAGAAATTAAAAAAATTCTACGCATCACCAAGATTAATCTATGGAGAAACTAGCAACGAGAGAGAGAGGGGAGTGCACCTTCATACCCTTGAAGATCGCGATGCGGAAGTGTTGCAAGAACGCGGTTCAAGGAGTCCTGCACGTAGCGATTCCGATCGCGGTCGATTCCGATCTAAGCGTCGAACAACGGCGCCTCCGCGTTCAACACATGTGCAACCCGGTGATGTCTCCCGTGCCTTGATCCAGCAAGGAGGAGGGAGATGTTGGGGAAGACAACTCCAGCAGGAGTACGACGGCGTGGTGGTGGTGGAGCAGTGTGGTTTCCAGCAGGGCTTCGGCAAGCACTATGGAGAACGAGGATGTAGAGAGGTATGGGTGCGGCGAGAGAGAGAGAGATACCCGTGTCCTTGGCAGCCCCAAGACCTCCACTATTTATAGGAGGAGGGGAGGAGGGTGCGCCCCTCTAGGGTTCCCACCCCTAGGGGGGCCCTAGATGGGATGGAGGGGGCGGCCAAGAGGGGGAGAGGGGGGAGCGCCCTAGGGTGGGCCTTAGGCCCATCTGCGCCTAGGGTTTCCCCCTTCTCCTCCTAGCTGTGCCTTGGGCCTTGGTGGGAGGTGCACCAGCCCACTCAGGGGCTGGTCCCTTTCCACTCTTGGGCCATGCAAGCCTTCGGGGCTGGTGGACCTCCGGAACCCTCCGGTGGTCCCGGTACATTACCGGTGACGCCCGGAACACTTCCGGTGGTCAAAACCTCACTTCCTATATATATTATTCTTCACCTCCAGACCATTCCGGAACTCCTCGTGACGTCCGGGATCTCATCTGGGACTCCGAACAACATTCGGTAACCACATACAAACTTTCCCTATAACCCTAGCGTCATCGAACCTTAAGTGTGTAGACCCTACGGGTTCGGGAGGCATGCAGACATGACCAAGACATCTCTCTGGTCAATAACCAACAACGGGATCTGGATACCCATGTTGGCTCCTACATGTTCCACGATGATCTTATCAGATGAACCACGATGTCGAGGATTCAATCAATCACGTATACAATTCCCTTTGTCTACCGGTATGATACTTGCCCGAGATTCGATCGTCAGTATCCCTATACCTTGTTCAATCTCGTTACGGGCAAGTCTCTTTTACTCGATCCGTAACACATCATCCCATGATCAACTCCTTGATCACATTGAGCTCATTATGATGATGTCCTACCGAGTGGGCCCAGAGATATCTCTGCGTCACATGGAGCGACAAATCCCAGTCTCGATTCGTGCCAACCCAACAGACACTTTCGGAGATACCCGTAGTGCACCTTTATAGCCACCCAGTTACGTTGTGACATTTGGCACACCCAAAGCATTCCTACGGTATTCGGGAGTTGCACAATCTCATGGTCTAAGGAAATGATACTTGACATTAGAAAAGCTTTAGCAGACAAACTACACGATCTTGTGCTATGCTTAGGATTGGGTCTTGTCCATCACATCATTCTCCTAATGATGTGATCCCGTTATCAATGACATCCAATGTCCATGGTTAGGAAACCGTAACCATCTGTTGATCAATGAGCTAGTCAACTAGAGGCTCACTAGGTACATGTTGTGGTCTATTTATTCACACATGTATTACGATTTCTGGATAACACAATTATAGCATGAACAATAGACAATTATCATGAACAAGGAAATATAATAATAACCATTTTATTATTGCCTCTAGGGCATATTTCCAACATTTATAACGATGATTACGGAAGACAGCGCTTGTATATTGAATACGAACACTGCTGATATATTTATTTTGACTCCGTTGCGACCATTTATCAGTTGAAAGTGGCCCATCGGCGGCTTCTACCCCTTTGTAGATACCTTGCAGGGTGTCTCCGCAATAACAAGACAACCCTTAGACGACGTCTCGGTGCCCGAAGGCGGTTGTGTTAGCGAAAATGAGGCAATCAGATATGCGGGCTTTATAACTTTCACTTAGTCATAGGAGCTTTAAACTAGGGAAGCTGGCTACGAGCCCCCGGTTAGTGTTCAGCGACAGCCGAGGTCAAGCCGTAAACACTTCGGCCAATGTTATGAGCGACCCGTCATTTAACATAGTCATCGGATCGCTGACCAGTTTACGCTTATTGTGATAGTCAGTTTTCGGCTTTCTCCACTGAGGTTCTTAACCATGCGAGTTGGAAGCACAATCGCAGTGGTTCTCCCTTTGCACACCTAGCCGAACAAAGCGGAATGTAGGACGCAAGCACCGGAGCCGGGCAACCCAACTATTTGACCGAAGACACAATTTTAAGCCGATGCATATATAGCAATATCTGAGAATGTTTTTGCCGAATCTCTAAAGGTGTCCGGCGTTGCACTGCGAGACTTATGCTGGAAACACACAAATAGTTTGAAAGTGCCATAAGCTTGGAAAACCAAAAAACGTCAGTAAAACACGATCAAGTGTTCGGTGCCAATATGAAAATTGGAAAAAAATTGTGCTTCTGTTGTGCTTCTGTCGTGTAAGGACCAAGATGAAAACACATTTACTATAAAACAACTCATATAAATTTTTAAGAGCCCCCAAGTGACTTGGGTAGGAGAATTTTATGTATAATGATTGTATGTACCGAAGTACTTATATCATATTTGTGTTCACCCGAACTTTAAACGCGTCTTAACCAACCATCGGCTTCTCCCTCTTCGGTCAAGGGATGAAAAATGTTATGTACTCCACCTGTCGAGAATATCGACGATTGAGGGAGTCCTGGATAAGGGGGTGTTCGGGTAGCCGGACTATACCTTCAGCCGAACTCCAGGACTATGAAGATACAAGATTGAAGACTTCGTCCCGTGTCCGAATGGGACTTTCCTTGGCGTGGAAGGCAAGCTTGGCGATGCGGATATTCAACATCTCCTACCATTGTAACCGACTTTGTGTAACCCTAACCCTCTCCGGTGTCTATATAAACCGGAGGGTTTTAGTCCGTAGGACAACTTCATCATACAACAATCATACCATAGGCTAGCTTCTAGGGTTTAGCCTCCTTGATCTCGTGGTAGATCTACTCTTGTACTATCCATATCATCAATATTAATCAAGCAGGACATAGGGTTTTACCTCCATCAAGAGGGCCCGAACCTGGGTAAAACATTGTGTCCCCTATCTCCTGTTACCATCCGGCCTAGACGCACAGTTCAGGACCCCCTACCCGAGATCCACCGGTTTTGACACCGACATTGGTGCTTTCATTGAGAGTTTCTCTGTGTCGTCGCTTTCAGGACCGATGGCTTCTTCGATCGTCAACCACGATGCAGTCCAGGGTGAGACTTTTCTCCCTGGACAGATCTTCGTCTTCGGCGGCTTCGCACTGCGGGCCAACTCGCTTGGTCACCTTGAGCAGATCAAAAGTTACGCCCCTGGCCATCAGTTCAGTTTTGGAAGCCTAAACTACACGGCAGACATCCGCGGGGACTTGATCTTCGTTGGATTAGAGCCACAGCCAAGTGTGCCGCACTGTCTCGATGAGCATGACATAGCTCTGCCGCCGAACAGCGCCTTGGAGGCCGCACACGCATCGGTTCCGACCATTGATTCGGAGCCCACTGCGCCAATCGAGGATCAGCGGTTGGACGCTGCCTCAGGGGCTGCGATCTCAGAGGCAATCGAGACGAACTCCAGCCCCGCACTCCACATGGCCTGTGACTCCGAGAAGCCGGATTCCTCTCCGAACTCCGAGCCCCCCGCGCCCCCGCCGATCGAATCCGATTGGGCGCCGATAATGGAGTTCACCGCCGTGGACATCTTTCAGCACTCGCCCTTCGGCGACATCCTGAATTCTCTAAAGTCTCTCTCTTTATCAGGAGAGCCCTGGCCGGACTATGGTCAGCAAGGTTGGGATACGGACAATGAAGAAATTCAAAACCCACCCACCACCCACTTCATAGCCACTGTCGACGACTTAACCGACATGCTTGACTTCGACTCCGAAGACATCGATGGCATGGACGACGATGCAGGAGATGAACAAGAACCAGCACCTGTAGGGTGTTGGAAGGCCACCTTGTCATATGACATATATATGGTGGACACTCCAAAGGATGGAGATGGCGATGGAACAGCGGTGGACGATACCTCTAAGAAACAGCCCAAGCGCCGGCGTCAGCGGCGCCGCTCTAAATCCCGCCAAAGCAAAAACGGTGATTCCGGCACGGGAGATAATACTACTCCGGATAGCGCCGAAGAACACCCCCTCCAGCAAAATTCGGCACAGGAGGACAGAGAAGCCAGCCCTCACGAGAGGACGGTGGACCAAGAGGTTGAGGACGATAATTATACGCCTCCCTCCGAAGACGAGGCAAGCCTCGACGACGACGAGTTCGTCGTGCCAGAGGATCTTGTCGAACAAGAGCGTTTTAGACGTAGGCTCATGGCCACGGCAAGCATCCTCAAGAAAAAGCGGCAACAGCTTAGAGCTGATCAGGATTTGCTAGCTGACAGATGGACTGAAGTCCTTGCGGCCGAAGAGTATGAACTCGAACGCCCCTCCAAAAATTACCCAAAGCGCAGGCTGCTACCCCGACTAGAGGAGGAAGCACCTACATCACCAGCGCATGACATGGCCGACCGGCCACCTCGTGGCCGCGACAGAGAGGCCTCTTGGCCCTCCACTCAAGCCATGCACCGGCACCGCGTCAAGCATACTAAGGCACGGGAAAATGCGCCCGACCTGCGCGACATCCTGGAGGACAAGGCAAGGCAAACAAGATCGATCTACGGATCGCGCAGGCGCCCCACGGCATGTGACGGTGATCGTCACTCCGGACGCAATGAATCCGGCCGGGCCGAACTCAACAGACAAAGCTCCTTCGAGCTGCGTCGTGATATAGCCCAATACAGAGGCGCCGCACACCCACTATGCTTCACAGATGAAGTAATGGATCATAAAATCCTTGAGGGCTTCAAACCCGTAAACATCGAATCGTACGATGGCACAACAGATCCTGCGGTATGGATCAAGGATTATCTCCTTCATATCCACATGGCCCACGGCGATGATCTACACGCCATCAAATACCTCCCACTCAAACTTAAGGGACCGGCCCGACATTGGCTTAACAGCTTGCCAGCAAACTCAATCGGTTCTTGGGAGGACCTGGAAGCCGCATTCCTTGACAACTTCCAGGGCACTTATGTGCGACCACCGGACGCTGATGACCTAAGCCACATAATTCAGCAGCCAGAAGAATCGGCCAGGCAATTCTGGACACGTTTCCTAACAAAGAAAAACCAGATAGTCGACTGTCCGGACGCAGAGGCCTTAGCGGCCTTCAAGCATAATATCCGTGACGAGTGGCTGGCCCGGCACCTGGGACAGGAAAAGCCGAAATCTATGGCAGCCCTCACGACACTCATGACCCGCTTTTGCGCGGGAGAAGACAGCTGGCTAGCTCGTAGTAACAACTTAACCAAGAACACTGGTAATTCGAATACCAAGGACAAAAGTGACAGGTTGCGTCGGAACAAGCAAAAGCGCCGCGTTAACAACGACAGCAACGAGGATACGGCAGTTAATGCCAGATTCCGAGGCTACAAATCTGGTCAACGGAAACAGCCATTCAAAAGAAAAACTCAGGGCCCGTCCAGTTTGGACCGAATACTCGACCGCTTGTGCCAGATACATGGCACCCCCGAAAAGCCAGCCAATCACACCAACAGGGATTGTTGGGTGTTCAAGCAGGCAGGCAAGTTAAGAGCCGAAAACAAAGACAAGGGGCTGCATAGCGACGACGAGGAGGAGCCCAGGCCGCCGAACAACAATGGACAGAAGGGATTTCCCCCGCAAGTGCGGACGGTGAACATGATATACGCAACCCACATCCCCAAGAGGGAGCGGAAGCGTGCGTTACGGGACGTATATGCGATGGAGCCGGTCGCCCCAAAGTTCAACCCATGGTCCTCCTGCCCGATCACCTTTGATCGAAGGGACCACCCCACTAGCATCCGTCACGGCGGCTAGGCCGCATTGGTTCTAGACCCAATCATTGACGGATTTCATCTCACAAGAGTCCTCATGGACGGCGGCAGCAGCCTGAACCTTCTTTACCAGGATACAGTGCGAAAGATGGGCATAGATCCCTCGAGGATCAAGCCCACCAAAACGACCTTTAAAGGTGTCATACCAGGTGTAGAAGCCAACTGTACAGGCTCAGTTACACTGGAAGTGGTCTTTGGATCTCCGGATAACTTCCGAAGCGAGGAGTTAATCTTCGACATAGTCCCGTTCCATAGTGGCTATCACGCACTGCTCGGGCGAACCGCATTCGCACAATTCAACACGGTACCGCACTATGCATACCTCAAGCTCAAGATGCCAGGCCCTAGGGGAGTAATCACGGTCAATGGGAACACTGAACGCTCCCTCCGAACAGAGGAGCACACGGCAGCGCTCGCAGCAGAAGTACAAAGCAGCCTCTCTAGGCAGTCCTCTAGTTCGGCCTTCGAAAAGCCGGACACTGTCAAGCGTGCCCGGAGTACCCTACAACAAGACCGCCTGGCACGTTCCGAGCTAGCGTAGCAATGCGGCCCCAACCCTAGCCCTCACGATATAGCGAAACCAGCGCTTCGCGTACATAACTATGCTCTTAAAATACCATGGGCACAGGGGAAGGGGCACTATCACGGCACGCCCGAAATACGGCTTAAACCGCACCAGGGGCTGCCGGATTCCTTCTTTTTTTCTCTTACTCTTAGGACTCCATACTTCGGACGACCCGTTCGGCAATTCAACTGCCGCACAAACGATGCAAGATCCAGGGAAGCAGACAAGCCACGCCGCATTATGGAACTCCCAGGTGGTCTCTATTGCGAGTAGTATACCTGTTTTTTAATACAATTCCGTGGCTTTCCCCTGGCCAGGACATGTTAAATAGTCCAATTTATTTTGCCTATCGCACTATTTGTATCGTTCTGCTTTCATAGCAGCCTTTCTATAAACAATGCATAGCTTTTTGTCTATTTTTTGCATTACCCTCTTTATATATATATATGTTTATTAATAACATGCTGCATCCGTACACTGTGGTATGGCAAAATATGCCAGGGGCTTCAGTACCCATCAATATGGCGTGAGAAGTCCGTCCACTTTCACAAGTGCGGCACCCCGAACTTATAGCACTATATGCATCGGCTCCGAATCATGATTTGGGTCAATAGTTGGGTTTACTCGGCTCCTATGTTTTGGTGCCTTACGTTCCGCTATATCGGCTAAGGTAGCACTAGGAGAACCACTGCGATTGTGCCCCAGTTGAGCTGGGCCGAGCACCTCAGTGGAGAAAGCTAAAACTGACTGTCATGTTGAGGCGAGAGACCGATCGCTGTTCGAGAGGTTTTTCGAGTCCTTAAAGGCTTATGCCGCTTCGAGCGAGGAACCGGCTTTGTCCAGCCAAGGCGTGGATAGTGCCCCGAACTCGGTCTTCCGAATACTAGGGGCTTCGCCGAAATTTAAAATTATAGAGTTCTATGGCTAAGTGAGAGTGTTCAAGCATTATAGTCCGATTGCCTTGTTCGTTGTGCTGACCGCCTCCCTCGACGAACCCAATCATGGGAAAAAGAGCGCTCAGGTTTATCCCGAACACCCTAACACTAGTGGCATGGGGGTAGAAGCCGACGACTGGCCATCTCTCAATTTTTTGATAAACGGCCACACAGAAAGTAATATTTTAAATTCAAGCATTGCTTAGCGCATATGAACAAGTTTTCAGCGCACAGGATAACACGAGCGAGTTCATTCAAAAATTACATCCTTGGTACATTCATCCGCCACAAGGCGGGCACCAGCAAGAACATCCTTGTAATAGTTCTCGGGCTTGCGATGCTCCTTCCCCGGCGGCGGCCTGTCCTTCACAAGCTTCTCACCATCCAGCTTACCCCAATGCACCTTTGCACGGGCAAGGGCCCTACGGGCTCCTTCGATGTAGACGGAGCGCTTGATGACCTCGAGCCTTGGACAAGCCTCCACCAGCCGCCGCACCAGTCCGAAGTAGCTCCCAGGCAGGGCCTCTCTAGGCCACAGCCGAACTATGAAGCCCTTCAGGGCCTGTTCGACCACCTTGTGGAGCTCGACCAGCTGCTTCAGCTGGTCGCTCAAGGGCACAGGGTGTCCGGTCTCAGCGTACTGAGACCAGAACACCTTCTCCGTCGAGCTGCCTTCCTCGGCTCGGTAGAATGCGGCGGCATCGGATACGCTGCCGGGAAGATCTGCGAATGCCCCTGGAGAGCTCGGGATTCGGGTAAGTAACAAGTAGTTTAATTTTATATGTCTGCTTTGCATATAGAATGCCTTACCCGCCGCTATCTTTTTCACTGCATCCAATTCCTGGAGGGCCTTCTGGGCTTCGGCCTTGGCAGATTTGGCAGTTTTAAGGGCCGCAGCAAGCTCGGACGCTCGCGTCTTCGAGTCGAGCTCCAAACTCTCATGTTTTTGCATGAGAACCTGAAGCTCTTGCCGCACCTCGCCGACCTGCGCCTCAAATTTCTCCCGCTCGGCGCGCTTCGTGGCCGCTTTCTTCTCGGCCTCGGACATCGCCTGCTTGAGGGTCGCCACCTCAGTTGTGGCCCCTACAATAAGCAATATACTCCTGTCATTTTTCGCAATTGCGCCTTCCTATAGGCATTTTTCTATAAGGTATCTCTTACCTTATTTCTCCTCGAGCTGCCGTTTGGCAAGGCCGAGCTCTTGCTCGGTCCGCTCGAGGCCCTACTTCAAGGCACCCACCTCCGCAGTCAGTGCGGCGGTGGCCAGCAGCGAAGCCTGCATACATATATTGACTCCTTTTTAGTTAGACTCCTGCGATATTTAATAGATCCTCTATTCGGCTTTTCTTTCCGAACGCCAAACAGAGCATCAGGGGCTACTGTCTATATGGTAATATTTTTACTTACCTCGAAGCCTGTTAGAAGGCTAGCACAAGGTTCAGTCAGTCCGCTTTTGGCGGACCGAACCTTCTGGATCACCTTACTCATGATGGCACGGTGCTCCTCGTCGATGGAGGCGCCCTTAAGCTCCTCCAGCAGATTGTCCGACGCCTCCGGCTGGACGGAGGACGCCAGCTCAGTAGGCTTGCTCCTCTTGGCAGGAGTTCTCCTACCGCGGTCCGGAACCGTTGATGATTCCGGCGTAGTGTCCGGCTTAAAGCCGGACTTGGAGCCCAGGGGGGTCTTGTCCCCTTCACTCCTGGAGTCTGGGAGGTCTCCTCGCGGCTCCTCCTGGACCACCTCCTCTCGCCCCGGAGCTTGTCACGACGCCACTTCGGCGTCATCCGCAGCACAGGGGGAAGCAATAGGCGGAACTGAATTCACGTCCGATGAATCCAGGGAGCCGCTCGATGACTTGTCGAGCCCGTCCTTGGGCGTACTGCATGATTATATCCGACATTAGGGAAAGCTGTGCAACAAAAGGAATATCACGAGTTACTCTGGTATCTGAACACTTACGATCTCGCCGGACGCTTGGCCCTGTCCGGCCACTCCTCTTCGTCCTCGTCGGCGTCGGGGACGTAGTCCGACGGAGGGGTTTTCCTCTTCTTGGACCCCTCGGCCTCCCCTACTGGGGCGGCCTTCCTCTTCTCTCCTCCCCCCGCTGGAGGGGGAGAGGTTTCTTCTTCCTCCTCCTCGTCTTCACGGGAGGAGTGCGTCTCGGACTCGTCGGACGATGAGTCCGACACCACCATATGCCAGGAACTCTTTCGAGTCCCCGTGGCCTTCTTCTTCTTGGCCTTCTTCTCCGGCACCACATAAGGTGCTGGAACCAGCAGCTTCTCTAGGAGAGCAGGGGCTGGGTCTTCGGGCAAGGGAGCCGGATAGTTAATCTGTCCGGACTTCTCTCGCCAATCCTGTCAAAGGTGAGGGAGTTTAGATCCCGCATAGAGTCAAACTATGAAAGAACTTAACATCCTGTAAAAGATGGAAATATCTTACCTCGCCAGCAGGACGCCGCGAGCTGAATCCGCGGTCTTCGGAGGCGGATGTGGGAGCCTCGGCGCCTTTGGTTAGCCCCCTCCAGACATCTTCATACGTCGTGTCAAAGAGCCTGCTCAGAGTTCGGTGCTGCGCCGGGTTGAACTCCCACAAATTGAAGTCCCATTCTTGACACGGAAGGATCCAGTGGACGAGCATGACCTGGATTACGTTGACAAGCTTGAGCTGCTTGTTCACCAGGGACTGGATGCATTTTTGTAGTCCGGTCAACTCTTCTTCGTCACCCCACGACAAGCTCGTCTCCTTCCAGGACGTGAGCCGCATAGGGGGTCCGGATCGGAATTCAGGGGCTGCGATCCACTTCGGATCGCGTGGCTCGGTGATGTAAAACCACCCTGGCTGCCACCCCTTCAAGGTCTCCACAAAGGAGCCCTCGAGCCATAGGACGTTGGCAATTTTGCCCGCCATGGCACCTCCGCACTCCGCCTGGTTGCCGCGCACCACCTTTGGCTTGACGTTGAAGGTCTTGAGCCAGAGGCCGAAATGGGGGCGAATGCAGAGGAAAGCCTCGCACACGACGATAAACGCCGAGATATTGAGGATGAAGTTCGGGGCCAGATCGTTGAAATCTAGGCCATAGTAGAACATGAGCCCGCGGACAAATGGGTGGAGAGGAAAACCCAGTCCGCAGAGGAAGTGGGGAAGAAATACTACCCTCTCATGGGGCCTTGGGGTGGGGAGAAGCTGCCCCTCCTCGGGAAGCCGGTGCGCGATGTCTTTGGACAAGTATCCGGCCTTCCTTAACCTTTTGACATGGCCCTCCGTGATGGAGGTGACCATCCACTTGCCTCCCGCTCCGGACATTGTTGAAGAGGGTTGAGGTAGGAAGTGCGGGCTTGGGCGCTAGAGCTCGGGTGCGCAGAAGATGGATAGGCAAAGGAGGAAGAAGGCGTAGGTAAAAAGGTGGATCCTTATCCCCTAATATGGGCGGATGCGACTATGCGTCCCCACCAGCCTAGTAAAACTCGCTTGCCTCCCAAGCGCCGTGATAAGTGGCGCGGTTGGGTTACCCACGTCTGTATTAATGAGAATCCCGTAAACAAAGGGGACACGACCTCTGCTTTGACAATACGTGCCAAGGAAACCGCCTCGCAAAACACGCTGAGGTGGAGAAGTGAAAACAATTCGAATAAAGGCTTGGCCGTAGTGTGATGTCACGCTACGGAATACGTCAGCAGATTAGATTTGTGTTAATATTATTCTCTGTATGGCAATACGTGGAAGCTTATTTTGCAGAGCTGGATACTACTCTTGGTGTTTACAAACTTTTATGAAGAATTTGGAGGAGGAACCCGCCTTGCAATGCCGAAGACAATCTGCGCACCGGACTCGTCGTCATTGAAGCATGGTTCAGGGGCTACTGAGGGAGTCCTGGATTAGGGGGTGTTCGGGTAGTCGGACTATACCTTCAGCCGAACTCCAAGACTATGAAGATACAAGATTGAAGACTCCGTCCCGTGTCCGGATGGGACTTTCCTTGGCGTGGAAGGCAAGCTTGGTGATGCGGATATTCAAGATCTCCTACCATTGTAACCGACTTTGTGTAACCCTAACCCTCTCCGGTGCCTATATAAACCGGAGGGTTTTAGTCCGTAGGACAACTTCATCATACAACAATCATACCATAGGCTAGCTTCTAGGGTTTAGCCTCCTTGATCTCGTGGTAGATCTACTCTTGTACTACCCATATCATCAATATTAATCAAGCAGGACGTAGGGTTTTACCTCCATCAAGAGGGCCCAAACCTGGGTAAAACATTGTGTCCCTTGTCTCCTGTTACCATCCGGCCTAGCCGCACAGTTCGGGACCCCCTACCCGAGATCCGCCGGTTTTGACACCGACAACGATGTTTCCGATAACCAGGCAATCGGGCCATAAGACTGTAACAGACAAAGCGCTCTCAGGGAACTTATGCTATATTACTGACGAAGTGTAAGAAGCATCTTCGAAGAAAATAGTACACCCACCGATACCTTTCTTCGGTTGCTCATTGTTACTACGAGACTTGTGCAACAGAATTTTTGTACTCATGAGTTCTGTTGTGTGCCGACCATGATTGAAAACAATAAAAGCGCTAGCTTTCGGCTTCACCCAGTCTGAGGTACTAACTCGGATGACCCGGTAGTAACAATCACAGAGGTGCTCCCTTTACCGCCTAGCCGAACAATCGGGAACGTAGGGGTAAGCACAGGAGCCAGGCAACCCAGCTTGCGAAACACTTAAGTCAACATGGTGCATATTGTGGCGTAATACACGAATAAGGAACGAAGCCATACAAGTATAATCATATGCAAGAGGAAAGGCTTCATAAAGGAAGCCCCTAAATAAACGGGGTATTTGAATTTGTGTGTTACAAACAATGTTTTGACAAGGAATTTTGTCACAAACAACTTTTTCCCAAAAAGTATAATGCTTGGTCGAGCCGAACAAAATTTAAAACTGAAAGTTTTTGAGCATGAAAGCAACTTAGCTAGTTAACGTGGTCGGTGTTGATGACGCGATTCGGGCTTGTGGCGGGACGAAGACACCCATTGATCTATGATAGATCCGACAAGGTTCGCAGTCCTCGGCATGGCCGAGGTCCCAGCCTCCAAGCCCGAGGTGTCTGAGCAAGGAGTTCGGCACTCCGAGGTAGTGGCACGGCTCGGCCAATGTAGGCCGGCAGAGTGACGCTGAAGTCCCCGGCATGGGTTAATGAAGTGATGACAAAGCCCCCGGTCCAGCCGAGGTGACAGCGCTGCCCAATCCGGATCATTTACCTGTGCATAGAAGATAGTGCAAGCCGGAGGTAACAATAATAAAAAAGATTGCATGATTAATAATTCATGCAAAGTGAGTAATAAAAGAAATATGGCCCATGCGCCAAACACCCAATGAGGTAGGACCCTCTTGATGATGCCGAAGTCCCCGAGGCAATCGAACATGTCGGTGCGGCAATTCAACCAACAAGATGGTCATGCGAGCCGATTTATGCCAATTGGGACGATGACGTTGGCTTGCCGAAGTGACCGCGTGACGCAGTCGAAGTCGATCACCTACACACATAAAATAGTGCGGTCCAAAACGAATAGTATAAATATATATAAAATCCTTGCGTAATTGCTTTTCGCAAAAATAATTTATTTAAAGATATGTGGCCTGGCGCCGAAGTCAATGTCGATGCAGGGCGTCGGCATGATGCGGTAAGGTGTGGCAAAGCCGAATTCATAGCCCGGTCTGAGCTCCGAATGCGGCGTTCGCCGAACTACGTACGGAAACTGACCGAACCACCATGCGACTGTCGTTGATGCGGCCACCATTTGATAGACCTGTGTACAGATAATGAAACAAACCAGAGTAATAATTCCTTGGAAAATATAAACCCAAACAAACAAAAATTGCTAGGATAAATATCACCTTGTTTATTTGTTGTAGCAGTCCGAAGAAAGGTTACTCCCAAAATTGGGACTCGATCCACAGACCCATTGCCTGATGGGTGATGAAGCGACGGCATGGCAATGCTGGAAAGATTGTCTCGCCGAGGCAAAGCCCCCAGTCTAGCTAACGTAACGAAGCTGGTCGGCTGGTGACGCCAAAGTCTCCAAAGTAGGTTGACGAAGAAATAGCGGAGCCCTCGGTCCAGCCGAGGTGTCGAAGTAGGTCGGGGTGATGGACATCGGCTTGAAGAAGCAAAAGTGTGGCCATGCCGATGCAGGTCGTAGCTCGTGACATGGTCAATGCCGGCTTGATGAAGTGACCGTGCGGCGATGCCGGTGTGCCTGCTCCGTGTAGTCCGTGGGGCGGCGATGTTGGTGATGATTTATCCTTCGCGATGCCGAACTCTTATTCGGCTCGTATAGATGATGATCCGAAGAAGTTGAGCTCAGCTCAACAAAGATACGACGTGTCTAGCGCAGGTCGGCAGCCGTACAGCAATGTTGTCGGGCTGGTTTGACACCGGCGCGATGGTGAAGATCATATTGGAAAAGGCTTTAAATTTAGCGAGATGTGATTGGGGACAAAACACAATACCCCATACAAAACTTCCTTCAAAAAGGATGTCCGAAATCCCGTTCATAAAAAAGATGAACTCGGCTCGGATTCGTTC
Source organism: Triticum urartu (assembly GCF_003073215.2). Lineage (NCBI taxonomy): Eukaryota > Viridiplantae > Streptophyta > Magnoliopsida > Poales > Poaceae > Triticum > Triticum urartu. The sequence goes on along the minus strand of NC_053025.1, from coordinate 445,596,841 downwards.
TTGCGCAGAAAACAGATCTGAAAAGTGATGCACTAATCGGAAGGTTCCCAGAGTTTGAACAGTCGGGTCGACCTCAAATTTTGAGGGGTGGTAGATATGGAAATTCCGCAGAAGATGAACGGTTGGATCTTCCAAAGGACCTCTGAGCTGGGCTCTGGTGATCACGCCCTAAACTCATTCAGATTCCCATCTAGATTTGAGATGGCTCTGGTATATCGTAGATTGCCAGAGATTCCTCCATCGGAACTCGACGAAATTTTCCAGGGTTGTTGTAGACTCAATTCCGTGCAATTCCACTGAAGCAATCATTAAACGACATTCGAGGAGGCAGTGGCGGTAGATATAAGTTTGCTGTCCAGAAAAACAATACGTTCGCCCGAGGGCAATGTTGACGTTGAGCCCCAGAGCTCCATGGATGATTCCTCCATGATCTTGATAGAGATCGAAGTTGATGTTGATGAAGTCCCTCATCCGAACATGACGATCGGAGGTAGGGCGCAGTCCTCTGTCAAACCAAGGTGACCAGTCGAGCCAGCGACGAAGATGATGATGTCGCAGTTGATCTGCAGTCGAGCCATTATTCCTTTGCTGATCACACATCGGAACTCTCAATGAAAGCACCAATATCGGTGTCAAAACCGGCAAATCTCGGGTAGGGGGTCCCGAACTGTGCATCTAGGATCAATGGTAACAGGAGACAGGGAACACAATGTTTTACCCAGGTTCGGGCCCTCTCTATGGAGGTAATACCCTACGTCCTGCTTGATTGATCTAGAAGAATATGAGTATTACAAGAGTTGATTGATGTCTACTACACAACCTTCTTCTTGTAGACGTTGTTGGTCCTCCAAGTGCAGATGTTTGTAGGACAGTAGCAAATTTCCCTCAAGTGGATGACCTAAGGTTTATCAATCCAAAGGAGGCGTAGGATGAAGATGGCCTCTCTCAAGCAACCCTGCAACCAAATAACAAAGAGTCTCTTGTGTCCCCAACACACCCAATACAACGGTAAACTGTATAGGTGCACTAGTTCGGCGAAGAGATGGTGATACAAGTGTTATATGGATGGTAGATAATAATTTTTGTAATCTGAAAATATAAAAACAGCAAGGTAACTAATGATAAAAGTGAGCACAAACGGTATTGCAATGTTAGGAAACAAGGCCTAGGGTTCATACTTTCACTAGTGCAAGTTCTTTCAACAATAATAACATAATTGGATCACATAACTATCCCTCAACATGCAAGAAAGAGTCACTCCAAAGTCACTAATAGCGGAGAACAAACAAAGAGATTATGGTAGGGTACGAAACCACCTCAAAGTTGTTCTTTCCAATCAATCCATTGGGCTATTCCTATAAGTGTCACAAACAGCCCTAGAGTTCATACTAGAATAACACCTTAAGACACAAATCAACCAAAAACCCTAATGTCACCTAGATACTCCAATGTCACCTCAAGTATCCGTGGGTATGATTATACGATATGCATCACACAATCTCAGATTCATCTATTCAACCAACACATAGAACCTCAAAGAGTGCCCCAAAGTTTCTACCGGAGAATCACGATGAAAATGTGTGCCAACCCCTATGCATAGGTTCATGG
>NC_053025.1:445583921-445594233 GCF_003073215.2 Triticum urartu | reverse complement strand
CTGCCAGAAGCTGAGCCACTTCCTCGCCAATTGCCTTTCTTTTCTCCACGGTGGACCATCGGAGATGCTCTTTGACATGTTTTGCTTTCGGATCGACTCGCAAACGGTGCTCAGTCAGTCCCCTGGGTACACCTGGCATGTCAGAAGGTTTCCATGCGAAGATGTCCCAGTTCTCACGGAGGAACTGGAAAAGCGCTTCTTCCTATTTGATGTCGAGTGTTGTTGAAATATGAGTCGGAGCAGCATTGGGATCAGTCGGGTTAATATGAACTGACTTTGTTTCACCAGACGACTTAAATGCAGATTCCTAAGCAGGCTTCTTAGCTCTCAACAAATCACTCGGATCTGCAGTCTTCTTGTATTCTTCCATTTCTACTACTGCCATCTGTTCATCGGCAATCTTCGAGCCCTTTTGGAAGCACTCTTCTGCTCGCTGCCGATTACCAGTGATTGTAATCATGCCCATAGGGCCAGGCATCTTGAGTTTGAGGGACACATAACATGGTCGAGCCATGAAATGAGCATACGCAGTTCTGCCCAGGATAGCATGATAGGCACTGTGAAAATCCACAACTTCAAATGTCAACTTTTCCTTACGGTAATTCTTTGAATCACCGAAAACCACGTCAAGAGTGATCTGGCCGAGTGAATCGTCTTTGTTTCCAGGTATAACTCCGTGGAACTGCATGTTGCTCTCGCTGAGCTTGGACATCGGAATGCCCATCCCTCGGAGGGTCTCAGCATACAAAATGTTCAAACCACTGCCGCCATCCATCAAGACTTTGGTCAAACGGGTGCCCCCAACGACAGGGTCGACCACCAACGCTTGCCTCCTGGGGGTGGCTTGATACGTCTCCAACGTATCTATAATTTATGAAGTATTCATGCTATTATATTATCTGTTTTGGATGTTTATGGGCTTTACTAAACACTTTTATATTATTTTTGGGACTAACCCATTAACCCGAGGCCCGGCCCAAATTGCTGTTTTCTTTCCTATTTCAGTGTTTCGAAGAAAAGGAATATCAAACGGAGTCCAAACGGAATGAATCATTCGGGAGAGTTATTTTTGGAACGGAAGCAATCCAGGAGACTTGGAGTAGACGTCAGGGAAGCTTCGAGGAAGCCACGAGGCAGGGAGGCGCGCCCTACCCCCCTAGCCGCGCCCCCTGTCGGTGTCAAAACCGGCGGATCTCGGGTAGGGGGTCCCGAACTATGCGTCTAGGATAGATGGTAATAGGAGACGGGGGACACAATGTTTACCCAGGTTCGGGCCCTCTCTATGGAGGTAAAACCCTACGTCCTGCTTGATTGATATTGATGAATATGAGCGTTACAAGAGTGGATCTACCACGAGATCGTAATGGCTAAACCCTAGAAGTCTAGCCTATGTGGGTATGGTAATGAGTATATGTGGTCTCCTTGCCGGACTATCCCCTTCGGTTTATATAGACACCGAGGGGGTCTAGGGTTTACATGGAGTCGGTTACACGAGAAGGAATCTTCGGTCGCCAAGCTTGCCTTCCACGCCAAGTAGAGTCGAATCCGGACACGGTGCAGTCTTCGGCCTTCATGTCTTCATAGCCCATCAGCCCGGCCCATAGATAACATGCCGGATGCCCGAGGACACCTTAGTCCAGGACTCCCTCAGTAGCCCCTGAACCTGGCTTCAATGACGAGGAGTCCGGCACGCAGATTTTGTCTTCGGCATTGCAAGGCGGGTTCCCTCCTTTCTAATTCCAGAATAGTCTTCGGACGAAGTAAGTATAACCGGACCTGTGTATATAATGGCAGAGAATATAATACCCCACGAGCCTGCTACCTCTTGAGCACTGCGTTGGTTTTCCCTTGAAGAGGAAAGGGTGATGCAGCAAAGTAGCGTAAGTATTTCCCTCAGTTTTTGAGAACCAATGTATCAATCCAGTAGCAGGCCACACACGAGTCCCTCGCACCTACACAAACAAATAAAATCCTCGCAACCAACACAATAAAGGGGTTGTCAATCCCTTCATGGTCACTTACGAAAGTGAGATCTGATAGATATGATAAGATAATATTTTTGGTTTTTTATGATAAAGATGCAAAGTAAATAAAAAAAATAAAAACAAAAAAAGAAATAGCTTGTTGACAGAAGATTAATATGATGGAAAATAGACTCGAGGGCCATAGGTTTCACCAGTGGCTTCTCTCGAGAGCATAAGTATTACGGTGGGTAAACAAATTACTGTTGAGCAATTGACAGAACTGAGCATAGTTATGAGAATATCCAGGTATGCTCATGTATATAGGCATCACGTTCGAGACAAGTAGACCGACTCCTGCCTGCATCTACTACTATTACTCCACACATCGACCGTTATCCAAGATGCATCTAGAGTATTAAGTTCAAAAGAACAGAGTAACACCTTAAGTAAGATGACATTATGTAGAGGGATAAACTCATGAAATATGATATAAACCCCATCTTGTTATCCTCGATGGCAACAATACAATACGTGCCTTGCTGCCCCTACTGTCACTGGGAAACGACACCGCAAGATTGAACCCAAAGCTAAGCACTTCTCCCATTGTAAGAAAGATCAATCTAGTAGTCCAAACCAAACTGATAATTCGAAGAGACTTGCAAAGATAACCAATCATACATAAAAGAATTCAGAGAAGATTTGAATATTGTTCATAGATAACTTGATCATAAACCCACAATTCATCGGTCTCAACAAACATACCGCAAAAGAAGATTACATCGAATAGATCTCCACAAGAGAGGGGGAGAACATTGTATTGAGATCCAAAAAGAGAGAAGAAGCCATCTAGCTAATAACTATGGACCCGAAGGTCTGAAGTAAACTACTCACACATCATCGGAGAGGCTATGGTGTTGATGTAGAAGCCCTCCATGATCGATGCCCCCTCCGGCGGAGCTCCGGAAAAGGCCCCAAGATGGGATCTCACGGGTACAGAAGGTTGCGGCGGTGGAATTAGGTTTTTGGCTCTATATCTGGTAGTTTGAGGGTACGTAGGTATATATAGGAGGAAGTAGTACGTCGGTCGAGCAACATGGGCCCCACGTGGGTATCATGTTCGTTCCGAAAATCACATTCCCGAAGGTTTCATTCCGTTTGGACTCCGTTTGATATTATTTTTCTGTGAAACTCTGAAATAGGCAAAAAACAACAATTCTGGGCTGGGCCTCCGGTTAGTAGGTTAGTCCCAAAAATTATATAAAAGTGTATAATAAAGCCCAATGATGTCCAAAACAGAATATAATACAGCATAGAATAATAAAAAATTATAGATATGTTGGAGACATATTAGAGCCCAACTTGTTGATAACTGTTCATGACTGAAGGAAATATGCCCTAGAGGCAATAATAAAGTTATTATTTATTTCCTTATATCATGGTAAATGTTTATTATTCATGCTAGAATTGTATTAACCAGAAACATAATACATGTGTGAATACATAGACAAACAATATGTCACTAGTATGCCTTTAATTGACTAGCTCGTTGAATCAAAGATGGTTAAGTTTCCTAGCCATAGACATGAGTTGTCATTTATTAACGGGGTCACATCATTAGAGAATGATGTGATTGACTTGACCCATTCCGTTAGCATAGCACTTGATCATTTAGTTTGTTGCTATTGCTTTATTCATGACTTATACTGAAGGAAATATGCCCTAGAGGCAATAATAAAGTTATTATTTATTTCCTTATATCATGGTAAATGTTTATTATTCATGCTAGAATTGTATTAACCACAAACACAATACATGTGTGAATACATAGACAAACAGTATGTCACTAGTATGCCTCTACTTGACTAGCTCGTTGAATCAAAGATGGTTAAGTTTCCCAGCCATAGACATGAGTTGTCATTTGATTAACGGGGTCACATCATTAGAGAAAGATGTGATTGACTTGACCCATTCCGTCTTAGCACTTTATCGTTTAGTTTGTTGCTATTGCTTTCTTCATGACTTATACATGTTCCTATGACTATGAGATTATGCAACTCCCGTTTACTGGAGGAACACTTTGTGTGCTACCAAACGTCACAACGTAACTGGGTGATTATAAAGGTGCTCTACAGGTGTCTCTGAAGGTACTTGTTGGGTTGGCCTATTTCGAGATTAGGATTTGTCACTCCGATTGTCGGAGAGGTATCTCTGGGCCCACTCGGTAATGCACATCACTATAAGCCTTGCAAGCATTGCAACTAATGAGTTAGTTGCGGGATGATGTGTTACAGAACGAGTAAAGAGACTTGCTGGTAACGAGATTGAACTAGGTATTGAGATGCCGACGATCGAATCTCGGGCAAGTAACATACCGATGACAAAGGGAACAACATATGTTGTTATGCAGTTTGACCGACAAAGATCTTCGTAGAATATGTAGGAGCCAATATGAGCACCTAGGTTCCGCTATTGGTTATTGACCGGAGACGTGTCTCGGTCACGTCTACATAGTTCTCGAACCCGTAGGGTCCGCACGCTTAAAGTTCGATGATGCTTATATTATGAGTTTATGTGTTTTGATGTACCGAAGGAGTTCGGAGTCCCGGATGAGATCGGGGACATGACGAGGAGTCTCGAAATGGTCGAGACGTAAAGATCGATATATTGTACGACTATATTCGGACATCGGAAAGGTTCCGAGTGATTCGGGTATTTTCGGGAGTACCGGGGAGTTACGGGAATTCGTATTGGGCCTTAATGGGCCATACGGGAAAGGAGACAAAGGCCTCAAAGGGTGGCCGCACCCATCCCCATGGGCTGGTCCGAATTGGACTAGAGAGGGGGGGCGCCCCCTTCCTTCCTTCTCCTTTTCCCTTCCCTTTCCTTCCCTCCCACTCCTACTACTTGGAAGGGCTCCTAGTTCTACTAGGAAAGGGGGAATCCTACTCCCGGTGGGAGTAGGACTCCCCTAGGGTGCACCAAAGAGAGGGCCGGCCCTCCCCCTCCTCCACTCCTTTATATACGGGGGCAGGGGGCACCCCAAAGACACAAGAATTGATCTCTTGATCTCTTAGCCGTGTGCGGTGCCCCCCTCCACCATAATCCACCTAGATCATATCGTAGCGGTGCTTAGGCGAAGCCCTGCGTCGGTGGAACATCATCATCGTCACCATGCCATCGTGCTGACGAAACTCTCCCTCAACACTCGGCTGGATCGGAGTTCGAGGGACGTCATCGAGTTGAACGTGTGCAGAACTCGGAGGTGCTGTGCGTTCGGTACTTGATCGGTCGGATCGTGAAGACGTACGACTACATCAACTGCGTTGTGCTAATGCTTCCGCTTTCGGTCTACGAGGGTACGTAGACAACACTCTCCCCTCTTGTTGCTATGCATCACCATGATCTTGCATGTGCGTAGGAAATTTTTGAAATTACTACGTTCCCCAACAGTGGTATCAGAGCCAGGTTTTATGCGTTGATGTAATATGCACGAGTAGAACACAGGTGAGTTGTGGGCGATATAAGTCATACTGCTTACCAGCATGTCACACTTTGGTTCGGCGGTATTGTTGAATGAAGCGGCCCGGACCGACATTACGCGTACGCGAGACTGGTTTTACCGCCGTGCTATGCACACAGGTGACTAGTGGGTGTCAGTTTCTCCAACTTTAGTTGAACCGAGTGTGGCTACGCCCGGTCCTTGTGAAGGTTAAAACAGCACCAACTTGACAAACTATCATTGTGGTTTTGATGCGTAGGTAAGAACGGTTCTTGCTAAGCCCGTAGCAGCCACGTAAAACTTGCAACAACAAAGTAGAGGACGTCTAACTTGTTTTTGCAGGGCATGTTGTGATGTGATATGGTCAAAACGTGATGAGATATAAGTTGTTGTATAAGATGATCATGTTTTATTGAAGTTATCGGCAATTGGCAGAAGCCTTATGGTTGTCTCTTTGTTGCATAAGATGCAAGCGCCAAATAATTGCTTTACTTTATCGCTATGCGATAGCAATAGTTGCAAGAGCAATAGTTGGCGAGACGACCATGTAACGACACATTGATATAGATCAAGATGATGGAGATCATGGTGTCATGCCGGTGACGATGGAAATCATGACGATGCTTTGGAGATGGAGATCAAAGGCACAAGATGATGATGGCCATATCATGTCACATATTTTGATTGCATGTGATGTTTATCTTTTATGCATCTTATCTTGCTTTGATTGACGGTAGCATTATAAGATGATATCTCACTAAATTTCAAGATAAAAAGTGTTGTCCCTGAGTATGCACCGTTGCCAAAGTTCGTCGTGCCCAGACACCACGTGATGATCGGGTGTGATAAGCTCTACGTCCATCTACAACGGGTGCAAGCTAGTTTTGCACACGCAGAATACTCAGGTTAAACTTGACGAGCCTAGCATATGCAGATATGGCCTCGGAACACTAAGACCGAAAGGTCGAGCGTGAATCATATAGTAGATATGATCAACATAGTAATGTTCACCATTGAAAACTACTCCATTTCACGTGATGCTCGGTTATGGTTTAGTTGATTTGGATCACGTGATCACTTAGAAGATTAGAGGTATGTCTTTCTAAGTGGGATTTCTTAAGTAATATGATTAATTGAACTTAAATTTATCATGAACTTAGTCCTGGTAGTATTAGCATATCTATGTTGTAGATCAATAGCTCGCGTTTAGCTCCCCTATTTTATTTTTGATATGTTCCTAGAGAAAACTAAGTTGAAAGATGTTAGTAGCAATGATGCGGATTGGATCCGTGATATGAGGTTTATCCTCATTGCTGCACAAAAGAATTATGTCCTTAATGCACTGCTAGGTGATAGACTTATTGCAGGAGCAGATGCAGACGTCATGAACGTTTGGCTAGCTCAATATGATGACTACTTGATATTTTAGTGCACCATGCTTAACAACTTAGAATCGGGACTTCAAAGACGTTTTGAACATCATGGATCATATGGATGTTCCAGGAGTTGAAGTTAATATTTCAAGCAAATACCCGAGTTGACAGATATGATGTCTCCAACAAGTTCTATAGCTAAAAGATGGAGGAGAATAGCTCAAGCAGTGAGCATGTGTTCAGATTGTCTGGGTACTACAATCGCTTGAATCAAGTGGGAGTTAATCTTCCAGATAAAATTGTGATTGGCAGAATTCTCTAGTCACCACCACCAAGTTAGTAGAACTTCTTGATGAACTATAGTATGCAAGGGACGATGAAAACGATTCCTGAGCTTTTCGTGATGATGAAATCGATGAAGGTAGAAATCAAGAAAGAGCATCAAATGTTGATGATTAACAAGACTACTAGTTTCAAGAAAAGGGCAAAGGGAAAGAAAGGGAACTTCAAGAAGAACGACAAGCAAGTTGCTACTCAAGTGAAGAAGCCCAAGTCTGGTCCTAAGCCTGAGACTAAGTGCTTCTACTGCAAAGGGACTGGTCATTGGAAGCGGAACTGCCCCAAGTATTTGGTGGATAAGAAGGATGGCAAAGTGAACAAAGGTATATTTGATATATAGATTATTGACGTGTATTTTACTAGTGTTCGTAGCAACCCCTCGGTATTTGATACTGGTTCAGTTGCTAAGAGTAGTAACTCGAAACGGGAGTTGCAGAATGAACAGAGACTAGTTAAGGGTGAAGTGACGATGTGTGTTGGAAGTGGTTCCAAGATTGATATGATCATCATCGCACACTCCCTATACTTCCAGGATTAGTGTTGAACCTAAATAAGTGTTATTTGGTGTTTGCGTTGAGCATGAATACAATTTGATCATGTTTATTGCAATACGGTTATTCATTTAAGTAAGAGAATAAATTGTTGTTCTGTTTACATGAATAAAACCTTCTATGGTCATACACCCAATGAAAATGGTTTGATGGATCTCGATCGTGGTGATACACATTCTCATAATATTGAAGCCAAAAGATGCAAAGTTAATAATGATAGTGCAACTTATTTGTGGCACTGCCGTTTAGGTCATATTGGTGTAAAGTGCATGAAGAAAATCCATGTTGATGGGCTTTTGGAATCACTTGATTATGAATCAGTTGATGCTTGCGAACCGTGCCTCATGGGCAAGATAATTAAGACTCCGTTCTCCGGAACAATGGAGCAAGCAACTGACTTATAGGAAATAATACATACTGATGTATGTAGTCCGATGAATGTCGAGGCTCGCGGCGGTTATCGTTATTTTCTGACCTTCACAGGTGATTTGAGCAGATATGGGTATATCTACTTGATGAAACATAAGTCTGAAACCTTTGAAAAGTTCAAAAAACTTCAGAGTGAAGTGGAAAATCATTGCGACAAGAAAATAAAGTTTCTACAATCTGATCGCATAGACAAATATTTGAGTTACGAGTTTGGTCCTCAATTAAAACAATGTGGAATAGTTTCACAAAATCATGCCACCTGGAACACCACAGCATAATGGTGTGTCCGAACGTCATAACCGTACTATTATTGGATATAGTGCAATATATGATGTTTCTTACCGATTAACCACTATAGTTTTGAGGTTATGCATTAGAGACAGCTACATTCACGTTAAATAGGGCACCATCTAAATCCGTTGAGACGACACCGTATGAACTATGGTTTGGCAAGAAACCTAAGCTGTCGTTTCTTAAAGTTTGAGGTTGCAATGCTTATGTGAAAAAGTTTCAACCTAATAAGCTCAAACCCAAATCGGAGAAGTGCGTCTTCATAGGATACCCAAAAGAAAATGTTGGGTACACCTTCTATCACAGATCCGAAGGCAAGATATTCATTGCTGAGAATGGATCCTTTCAAGAGAAGGAGTTTCTCTTGAAAGAAGTGAGTGGGAGGAAAGTAGAACTTGATGAGGTAACTGTACCTGCTCCCTTATTGGAAAGTATTTCATCACAGAAATCTGTTACTATGACTACTACACCAATTAGTGAGGAAGCTAATGATGATGATCATGTAACTTCAGATCAAGTTACTACCGAACCTCGTAGGTAAACCAGAGTGAGATCCGCACCAGTGTGGTACGGTAATCCTATTCCGGAGGTCATGTTTCTTGACCATGACGAGCCTACGAACTATGAGGAAGAGATGATGAGCCCAGATTCCGCGAAATGTCTTGAGGCCATGAAATCTGAGATGAGATCCATGTATGAGAACAAAGTATGGACTTTGATTGACTTGCCCAATGATCGGCGAGCCATTGAGATTAAATGGATCTTCAAGAGGAAGACGGATGCTGATAGTAGTGTTACTATCTAAAAAGATAGAATTGTCGCAAAAAGGTTTTCGACAAGTTCAAGGTGTTGACTACGATGAGAGTTTGTCACTCGTATCTATGCTTAAGTCTGTCCAAATCATGTTAGCAATTGCCGCATTTTATGAAATCTGGCAAATGGATAAACAAAACTGCATTCTTTAATGGATTTATTAAAGAAGAGTTGTATATGATGCAACCAGAAGGTTTTGTCAATCCTAAAGGTACTAACAAAATATGCAAGCTCTAGCGATCCATCTATGGACTGGTGCAAGCATCTCGGAGTTGGAATATACGCTTTGATAAGTTGATCAAAGCATATAGTTTTATACAGACTTGCGATGAAGCCTGTATTTACAAGAAAGTGAGTGGGAGCACTACAGTATTTCCGATAAGTATATGTGAATGACTTATTGTTGATCGGAGATAATGTAGAATTATTCTGCAAAGAAATACCTCGGTGAAGCTGCTTACATAGTAAGCATCAAGATCTATAGAGATAGATCAAGACGCTTAATAAGTTTTTCAATGAGTACATACCTTGACAAGATTTTGAAGTAGTTCAAAATGGAACAGTCAAATAAAGAGTTCTTGCCTGTATTACAAGGTGCGAAACTGAGTAAGACTCAAAACCCGACCACGACAGAAGATAGAGAGAGAATGAAAGTCATTCCCTATGCCTCAGCCATAGGTTCTATAAAGTATGCCATGCTATGTACCAGACCTATTGTATACCTTGCCCTGTGTTTGGCAAGGGAGTACAATAGTGATCTAGGAGTAGATCACTAGACATTGGTCAAAATTATACTTAGTGGAATAAGGATATGTTTCTCGATTATGGAGGTGACAAAAGGTTCATCGTAAAGGGTTATGTCGATGCAAGTTTTGACACTAATCCAGATGACTCAAAGTCTCGATCTGGATACATGCGGATCTGAATGTGGCAGACCCATTGACTAAACTTCCCTCATAAGCAAAACATGATCACACCTTAGTACTCTTTGGGTATTAATCACATAGAGATGTGAACTAGATTATTAACTCTAGTAAACCCTTTGGGTGTTGG
>NC_053025.1:445562881-445582921 GCF_003073215.2 Triticum urartu | reverse complement strand
GGAGCCTATTGCGCCAATCGAGGACGAGCGGTTGGACGTCACCTCGGGGGCTGCGATCCCGAAAGTGATCGAGCCGAACGCTAGCGCCGCACTCTGCACGACCCGTGACTCCGAGGATCCGAACTCCTCCCCGGACTCCGAACCCCCCACGCCCCTGCCAATCGAATCCGATTGGGTGCCGATAATGGAGTTCACCGCCGCAGACATCTTTCAGCATTCGCCTTTTGGCGACATCCTGAATTCTCTTAACTCTCTCTCTTTATCAGGAGAGCCCTGGCCGGACTACGGTCAGCGAGGGTGGGATACGGACGATGAGGAAATTCAAAGCCCACCCACCACCCACTTTGTAGCCACTGTCGACGATCTAACTGACATGCTTGACTTCAGCTCCGAAGACATCGACGGCATGGACGACGATGTAGGAGACGAACAGGAACCAGCACCTGTAGGGCGCTGTAAGGCTACCTCGTCATATGACATATATATGGTGGATACTCCAAAATATGGAGATGGCGATGGAACAGTGGGGGATGATGCCCCCAAGAAACAGCCAAAGCGTCGGCGTCAGTGGCGCCGCTCTAAATCCCGCCAAAGCAAAAACGGTGATTCCGGCACGGGAGATAATACTACCCCGGATAGCGCCGAAGAACACCCACCTCAGCAAGATTCCGCACAGGAAGATGGAGAAGCCAGCCCTCATGAGAGAGCGGCAGACCAAGAGGTCGAGGATGATAACTATACGCCTCCCTCCGAAGATGAGGCAAGCCTCGATGACGACGAATTCGTCATACCATCAGACCCTGCCGAACAAGAGCATTTTAAACGCAGGCTTTTAGCCATGGCAAGCAGCCTCAAGAAAAAGCAGCAACAACTTAGAGCTTCCCAAGATTTGCTAGCTGACAGATGGACTGAAGTCCTTGCGGCCGAAGAGTATGAACTCGAACGCACCTCCAAGAGTTACCCGAAGCGCAGGCCGCTACCCCGATCAGAGGAGGAAGCACCTACATCACCAGCGCATGACATGGCAGACCGGCCACCTCGCGGCCGCGACAGAGAGACCTCTCGGCCCTCCACCCAAGCCATGCCCCGACGCCGCTCAACTAAGGCACGGGAAAATGCGCCCGACCTGCGAGACATACTGGAAGATAAGGCAAGACAAACAAGATCGATCTACGGATCGCGCAGGAGCCCTACGGCATGTGACAATGATCTTCACTCTGAATACAACAAATCCGGCCGGGCCGAACACAACAGACATAGCTCTTCCGAGCTGCGTCGTGATATAGCCCAGTACAGAGGCGCCGCATACCCGCTATGCTTCACGAATGAAGTAATGGATCATAAAATACCAGAGGGTTTCAAACCCGTAAACATCGAATCATACGATGGCACAATAGATCCGGCGATATGGATCGAGGATTATCTCCTTCACATCCACATGGCACGCGGCGATGATCTACACGCCATCAAATACCTCCCGCTCAAACTTAAAGGACCGGCCCGGCATTGGCTTAACAACTTGCCAGCAGACTCAATCGGTTCTTGGGAGGACCTGGAAGCCGCATTCCTCGACAACTTCCAGGGCACTTACGTGCGACCACCGGATGCCGATGACTTAAGCCACATAATTCAGCAGCCAGAGGAATCGGCCAGGCAATTCTGGACACGGTTCCTAACAAATAAAAACCAGATAGTCAACTGTCCGGACGCAGAGGCCCTAGCAGCCTTCAAGCATAACATCCGCGACGAGTGGCTTGCCCGGCACCTGGGACAGGAAAAGTCGAAATCTATGGCAGCCCTCACGACACTCATGACCCGCTTTTGCGTGGGAGAAGACAATAGGCTAGCTCGCAGTAACAACTTATCAAAGAACCCTGGTAATTCAGATACCAAGGACAAAAGTGGCAGGACACGTCGGAATAAGAAAAAACGCCGCGTTAGCAGCGACAGCAATGAAGACACGGCAGTCAATGCCGGATTCAGAGGCTATAAATCCGGTCAGCGGAAAAAGCCATCCAAAAAGAATACTCAGGGCCCGTCCAGTTTGGACCGAATACTCGACCGCTTGTGCCAGATACATGGCACCCCCGAAAGGCCAGCCAATCACACTAACAGGGATTGTTGGGTGTTCAAGCAGGCAGGCAAGTTAAGAGCCGAAAACAAAGACAAGGGGCTGCACAACAACGATGAGGAGGAGCCCAGGCCGCCGAACAACAATGGACAGAAGGGCTTTCCCCCACAAGTGCGGATGGTGAACATGATATACGCAACCCACATTCCCAAGAGGGAGCGGAAGCGTGCGCTACGGGACGTATACGCGATGGAGCCAGTCGCCCCAAAGTTCAACCCATGGTCCTCCTTCCCGATCACTTTTGATCGAAGGGACCATCCCACTAGCATCCGTCATGGCGGCTTCACCGCATTGGTTCTCGACCCAATCATCGACGGATTTCATCTCACAAGTGTCCTCATGGATGGTGGCAGTAGCCTGAACCTGCTTTACCAGGATACAGTGCGGAAAATGGGCATAGATCCCTCAAGGATTAGGCCCACAAAAACGACCTTTAAAGGCGTTATACCAGGTGTAGAAGCCAACTGTACAGGCTCAGTAACACTTGACGTGGTCTTCGGATCCCCGGACAATTTCCGAAGTGAAGAGTTAATCTTCAATATATTCCCGTTTCGCAGTGGCTATCACGCCCTGCTCGGACGAACTGCATTCTCAAAGTTCAATGCGGTGCCACACTACGCATATCTCAAGCTCAAGATGCCAGGCCCTCGAGGAGTAATCACGGTCAATGGAAACACCGAAAGCTCCCTCCGTACGGAGGAGCACACGGTGGCTCTCGCAGTGGAAGTACAAAGTAGTCTTCTTAGGCAATTCTCCAGTCCGGCCATTAAAAAGCCAGACACCGCCAAGCGCGCCCGGAGTAACCCACAGCAGGACCGCCTGGCACGTTCTGAGCAAGCGTAGCAATGCGGCCCCAACCCCAGCTCTCGCGACATAGCGAAACCAGTGCCTCGCGTACATAACTACGCCCTTGAAATACCATGGGCACAGGGGAAGGGGCACAATAACGACACGCCCAAAATACGGCTTAAAATGTACTAGGGGCTGCCGGATTCTTTTTTTAATTTTTTCTTACTTTCAGGACTCCATACTTCGGACGACCTGTTCGGCAATTCGACTGCCGCACAAACAATGCAAGATCCAGGGAGGCAGACAAGCCATGCCGCATTATGGAACTCCCAGGTGGTCTCTGTTACGAGCGGTATACCTGTTTTAAATACAATTCCGCGGCCTGCCCCTGGTCAGGACATACTGAATAGTCCAATATCTTTTGTTTACCGCACTATTTGTATCGTTCGGCTTTGATAAATAGCCTCTCTATAAACAATGCATAGCTTTTTGTCTATTTTTCGCATTATCCTCTTTTCACATATATGTTTATTAAATGACATGATTGCACCCGTACACCATGGTACGGCAAACACGCCAGGGGCTTCAGTACCCCTCATTATGTTGTGAGAAGTCCGTACACTTTCACAAGTGCGGCACCCCGAACTTATAGCACTATATGCATCGGCTCCGAATCATGATTTTGGTCAATAGTTGGGTTTGCCCGGCTCCTATGTTTTGGTGCCTTACGTTCCGCTCTATCGGCTAAGGTAGCACTAGGAGAACCACTGCGATTGTGCCCCGGTTCAGCTGGGTTAAGCACCTCAGTGGAGAAAGCTAAAACTGACTGTCATGATGTGGCGAGAGACCGGTCACTGTTCGAGAGGTTTTTCGAGTCCCTAAAGGCTTATGCCGCTTCGAGCGAGGAGCTGGCTTTGTCCGGCCAAGGTGTGGGTAGCGCCCCGAACTCGGTCTTCCGAACTAGGGGCTTCGCCGAAATTTAAAATTATAGAGTTCTATGGCTAAGTGAGAGTGTTCAAGCATTATAGTCCGATTGCCTGGTTGTTGTGCTGAGCGCCTCCCTCGAAGGACCCAACTATGGGAAAAAGAGCACTCAGGTTTATCCCGAACACCCCAGCACTAGTGGCACGGGGGCAGAAGCCGACGAATGGCCATCTCTCAATTTTTGATAAACGGCCGCACAGAAAGTAATATTTTAAATTCAATAAGCATTGCTTAGCGCATATGAACAAGTTTTCAGCGCACAGGATAAACACGAGCAAGTTCATTCAAATATCACATCCTTGGTACATTCATCCGCCACAAGGCAGGCACCTGCAAGAACATCCTTGTAGTAGTTCTCGGGCTTGCGATGCTCCTTCCCCAGCGGCGGCCCGTCCTTCACAAGCTTCTCACCGTCCAGCTTACCCCAGTGCACCTTTGCATGGGCAAGGGCCTGACGGGCACCTTCGATGTAGACGGAGCACTTGATGACCTCGAGCCTCAGACAGGCCTCCACCAGCCGCCGCACCAGCCCGAAATAACTCCCAAGCAGGGCCTCTCCAGGCCACAACCGAACTATGAGGCCCTTCATGGCCTGTTCGGCCGCCTTGTGGAGCTCGACCAGCTGTTTCAGCTGGTCGCTCAAAGGCATAGGGTGTCCGGCCTCAGAATACTGAGACCAGAACACCTTCTCCGTCAAGCTGCCCTCTTCAGCTCGGTAGAATGCGGCGGCATCGGATACGCTGCGGGGAAGATCTGCGAATGCCCCTGGAGAGCTCCGGATTCGGGTAAGTAACAAGTAGTTTACTTTTATATTTCTGCTTTGCATAAAGAATGCCTTACCCGCTGCTATCTTCCTCATCTCCTCCAACTCTTGGAGGGCCTTTTGGGCTTCGGCCTTAGCAGACTTGGCAGTCTCAAGGGCCGTTGCGAGCTCGGATGCTTGTACCTTTGACTCAAGCTCCAAACTCTCATGTTTTTTCATGAGAGCCTGAAGCTCTTGCTGAACCTCGCCGACCTGAGCCCCAAGTCTGTCTCGCTCGGTGCGCTCCGCGGCCGTTTTCTTTTCGGCCTCAGACAACGCCTGCTTAAGGGTCGCCACCTCAGTCGTGGCCCCTACAATAAGCAGTACAATCCTGTTATCTTTTTGCAATCACGCCTTTTTATAGGCACTTTTTCTGTAAGGTATTTCTTACCTTCTTTCTCCTTGAGCCGCCGCTTGGCAAGGCCGAGCTCTTGCTCGGTCCGCTCGAGGTCCTGCCTCAGGACACCCACCTCCGCAGTCAGTGCGGCGGTGGATAGCAGCGAAGCCTGCATACGCATATTGACTCTTTTTTTAGACTCCTGCGATATTTAATAGATCCTCTATTCGGCTTTTCTTTCCGAACGCCAAACAGAGCATCAGGGGCTACTGTCTATGCGGTAATATTTTTACATATTTTTACTTACCTCGAAGCCTGTTAGAAGGCTAGCGCAAGCTTCAGTCGGTCCGCTCTTTACGGACTGAACCTTCTGGATCACCGTACTCATAAATAGTACGGTGCCCCTCGTCGATGGAGGCGCCGTCGAGCACCTCCAGCAGATTTTCCGGCACCTCTGGTTGGACGGAGGCCGTCGGCTCAGAAGGCTTGCTCCTCTTGGAAGGAGTTCGCCTACCACGGTCCGAAACTATGGAAGATTCCAGCGCGGTGTCCGGCACAACGCCGGACTTGGAGCCCTGGGGGGCCTTATCCCCTTCACTCCTGGAGTCCGGGAGGTTGCCTTGCGGCTCCTCGGGGACCACCTCCTCCTGCCCCGGAGCTTGTCGCGACGCCACTTCGGCGTCGTCTGCAGTGCGGGGGGAGATAGCGGGCGGAACTGAGTTCATGTCCGATGAGTCCAGGGAGCCGCCCGACGATTCATTGAATTCGGCCCGGGGCGGGCTGCATAATTACATTCGACATTAGGGAAAGCTGTGCAACAAAGGAACATCATGAGTTGCTCTGATATCCGAACTTACGATTTCACCGGACGCTTGGCCCTGTTTGGCCACTCCTCTCTGCCCTCTTCGGTGTCGGGGGAGTAGTCCGGCAGAGGGGTCCTCCTTTTCCTAGACCCCTCGGCCTCCCCCGTTGGGGCGGCCTTCCTCTTCTCTCCTCCCTCCGCTGGGGGGGAGAGTTTTCTTTTTCCTCCTCCTCGTTTTCAAGGGAAGAGGGCGTCTCGGACTCGTCGGATGACGAGTCCGACACCACGAACGTTGCGGGCACTCTTTCGAGTCCCCGTGGTCTTCTTCTTCTTGGCCTTCTTCTCCGGCACCACATAAGGCGCCGGAACCAGCAGCTTCACTAGTAGAGCTGGGGCTGGGTCTTCGGGCAGCGGAGCCGGACAGTTAATCGGTCCGGATATCGCTCGCCAAGCCTGTCAAAGGTAAGGGAGTTTAGATCCCGCATAGAGTCAAACTATGAAAAAAGCTTAACATCCTGTAAAAGGTGAAGATAGCTTACCTCGCTAGCGTGACGCTGCGAGCTGTATCCGCGGTCCTCGGAAGCGGATGCGGGAGCCTCGGCGCCCTTGAATAGCACCTTCCAGGCATCTTCGTACGTCGTGTCGAAGAGCCTGCTAAGGGTTTGGTGCTGCGCCGGGTCGAACTCCCACAGATTAAAATCCCGTTGTTGGCACGGGAGGATCCGGCGGACGAGCATAACCTGGATTACATTAACAAGCCGGATTGGCTTGTTCACCAGGGACTGGATGCATGTTTGCAATCCGGTCACCTCTTTTTCGTCACCCCACGACAGGCCCGTCTCTTTCCAGGACATAAGCCGCGTGGGGGGTCCGGATCGGAACTCGGGGGCTGCGATCCAGTTCGGATCGCGTGGCTCGGTGATGTAAAACCACCCGGATTGCCACCCCTTTAGGGTCTCCACAAAAGAGCCCTCGAACCATAGGACGTTGGCCATCTTGCCCGCCATGGCGCCTCCGCACTCCGCCTGGCTGCCGCGCACCACCTTGGGCTTGACGTTGAAGGTCTTGAGCCAGAGGCCGAAATGAGGGCGGACGCGGAGGAAAGCCTCGCACACGACGATAAACGCCGAGATGTTGAGGATGAAGTTCGGGGCCAGATCGTGAAATCCAGGCCGTAGTAGAACATGAGCCCCCGGACAAATGGGGAGTGGAAAACCCAGTCCGCGGAGGAAGTGGGGAAGGAATACTACCCTCTCATGGGGCCTTGGGGTGGGGAGAAGCTGCCCCTTTCGGGAAGCCGGTGCGCGATGTCCTTGACAGGTATCCGGCCTTCCTTAGCTTTTGATTGGCCCTCCGTGACGGAGGAGACCATCCACTTGCCTCCCGCTCCGGACATTGCTGGAGAAGGTTGAGGTGGGAAGTGCGGGCTTGGGCGCTGGAGCTCGAGTGCGCAGGAGATGGATAGGCAAAGGAGGAAGAAGGCGTAGGTAAAAAGGTGGATCCTTATCCCCTTATATGGGGATGCGGTTGTGCGTCCCCACCAGCCTAGTAAAACTCGCTTGCCTCCCAAGCGCCGTGATAAATGGCGCGGTTGGGTTACCCACGTCCGTATTGATGAGAATCCCGTAAAGGGGGTACACGATCTCTGCTTTGACAAGACGTGCCAAGGAAAACCGCCTCGCAAAACGTGCTGAGGTGGAAAAGTAAAAACGATTCGAGTAAAGGACTTGGCCGTAGTGTGATGACGCACTGCGGAATACGTCAGCAGATTTGATTTGTGTTAATATTATTCTCTCTATGGCAATATGTGGAAGCTTATTTTGCAGAGCCGGACACTACTCTTGGTGTTTACAATCTTCTATGAAGGACTTGGAGGAGGAACCCGCCTTGCAATGCCGAAGACAATTTGCGCGCCGGACTCGTCGTCATTGAAAGCCTGGTTCAGGGGCTACTGAGGGAGTCCTGGATTAGGGGGTGTTCGGGTAGCCGGACTATACCTTCAGCCGGACTCCTGGACTATGAAGATACAAGATTGAAGACTTCGTCCCGTGTCCGGATGGGACTTTCCTTGGCGTGGAAGGCAAGCTTGGCGATGCGGATATTCAAGATCTCCTACCATTGTAACCGACTCTATGTAACCCTAATCCTATCCGGTGTCTATATAAACCGGAGGGTTGTAATCCGTAGGCAATCAACTCCATGCACAACAATCATACCAGAGGCTAGCTTCTAGGGTTTAGCCTCCCTGATCTCGTGGTAGATCTACTCTTGTACTACCCATATCATCAATATTAATCAAGCAGGACGTAGGGTTTTACCTCCATCAAGAGGGCCCGAACCTGGGTAAAACATCGTGTTCCCTGCCTCCTATTACCATCCGGCCTTGACGCACAGTTCGGGACCCCTACCCGAGATACGCCGGTTTTGACACCGACACCCTGCGTCGGTAACTTTATCATCACCGTCAACATGCCGTCGTGCTGACGAAACTCTCCCTTGGCCTCAGCTGGATCTAGAGTTCGAGGGACGTCACCAAGATGAACGTGTGCAGATCGCGGAGGTGCCGTGCATTTCGTACTTGATCGGTTGGATCGCGAAGACGTTCGACTACATCAACCGCATTACTAAACGCTTCCTCTTTCGGTCTACGAGGGTACGTAGACACACTCTCCCCGCTCGTTGCTATGCATCTCCTAGATAGATCTTGCGTGTCCGTAGGATTTTTTTTGAAATACTGTGTTCCCCAATAGTGGCATCCAAGCCAGGTCTATGCGTAGATGTTATATGCACGAGTAGAACACAAAGGAGTTGTGGGCGTGGGTATATACATATAGCTTCTCGTCACTAGTTGATTCTTGATTCGGCGGTATTGTTGGATGAAGCGACCCGGACCGACATTACATGACCGTGTTCATGAGACTGGTTCTACCGATGTGCTTTGCACACAGGTGGCTGTCGGGTGTCTGTTTCTCCCACTTTAGTTGAATCGGTTTCAATGAACATGGTTTTTTTCTGAAGATCAAAAAGCAATCACTATACTACGTTGTGGTTTTGATGCGTAGGTAAGAACGGTTCTTGCTAGAAGCCCGTAGCAGACACGTAAAACTTGCAACAACAAAGTAGAGGACGTCTAACTTGTTTTTGCAGGGTATGCTGTGATGTGATATATGGTCAAGACGTGATGATATATAAATTGTTGTATGAGATGATCATGTTTTGTAACAGTTATCGGCAACTGGCAGGAGCCATATGGTTGTCGCTTCATTGTATGAAACGCAATCGCCATGTAATTGCTTTAGTTTATCACTAAGCGGCAGCGATAGTCGTAGAAGCAATATTTGGCGAGAAGACAACGATGCTTCGATGGAGATCAAGGTGTGAAGCCGGTGACGATGGTGATCATGATGGTGCTTTGAAGATGGAGATCAAAGGCACAAGATGATGACGGCCATATCATATCACTTATTTGATTGCATGTGATGTTTATCCTTTATGCATCTTATTTTGCTTGATTCGACGGTATCATTATAAGATGATCTCTCACTAAATTTCAAGGTACAAGTGTTCTCCCTGAGTATGCACCGTTGCTACAGTTCGTCGTGCCGAGACACCACGTGATGATCGGGTGTGATAAGCTCTACGTTCACATACACCGGGTGCAAGCCAGTTTTGCACATGCAGAATACTTGGGTTAAACTTGACGAGCCTAGCATATGCAGATATGGCCTCGGAACACTGAGACCGAAAGGTCGAGCGTGAATCATATAGTAGATATGATCCATGATACGTCTCCGTCGTATCTACTTCTCCAAACACTGTTGCCCTTGTTTTGGACTCTAACTTGCATGATTTGAATGGAACTAACCTGGACTGACGTTGTTTTCAGCAAACTTTCCATGGAGTTATTTATGTGCAGAAACAAAAGTTCTCGGAATGACCTGAAACTCCACGAATGTATTTTTGGAAAGTATTAAAAATACTGGAAGAAGAATCCATGTCAGGGGGCCCACACCCTGTCCACGAGGGTGGGGGGCGCGCCCCCTACCTCGTGGGCCCCCTGGAGTTCCTCCGACCTCAACTCCATCTCTATATATTTGCTTTCGGGGAGAAAAAATCAGAGAGAAGGATTCCTCGCGTTTTGTGATACGGAGCCGTCGCCAAGCCCTAAAACCTCCGAGGAGGGCTGATCTGGAGTCCGTTCGGGGCTCTGGAAAGGGGAATCCGTCGCTATCGTCATCATCAGCCACCCTCCATCACCAATTTCATGATGCTCACCACCGTGCGTGAGTAATTCCATTGTAGGCTTGCTGGACGATGATGGTTTGGATGAGATCTATCATGTAATCGAGTTAGTTTTTTTAGGGTTTGATCCCTAGTATCCACTATGTTCTGAGATTGATGTTGCTATGACTTTGCTATGCTTAATGCTTGTCACTAGGGCCCGAGTTCCATGATTTCAGATCTGAACTATTATGTTTTCATCAATATACGAGTGTTCTTGATCCTATCTTGCAAGCTTGCCCTAGTGACAAGCATTAAGCATAGCAAAGTCATAGCAACATCAATCTCAGAACATAGTGGATACTAGGGATCAAACCCTAACAAAACTAACTCGATAACATGAGCAAGCCAATGATGGAATTACTCACGCACGGCGGTGAGCATCATGAAATTGGTGATGGAGGATGGTTGATGATGACGATGGCGATGGATTCCCCTCTCCGGAGCCCCGAACGGACTCCAGATCAGCCCTCCCGAGAGGTTTTAGGGCTTGGCGGCGGCTCCGTATCGTAAAACGTGATGAATCCTTCTCTCTGATTTTTTTCTCCCCGAAAGCAAATATATAGAGTTGGAGTTGAGGTCGGAGGAGCTCCAGGGGGCCCACGAGGTAGGGGGCGCGCCCTAGGGGGGCAGGCGCGCCCCCACCCTCGTGGACAGGTGGTGGGCCCCCTGGTCTTCATCTTTTGCAAGGATTTTTTATTATTTCCGAATAGATGTTCCATGAAGTTTCAGGTCATTCCGAGAACTTTTGTTTCTGCACATAAATAACACCATAGCAATTCTGCTGAAAAACGTCAGTCTGGGTTAGTTCCATTCAAATCATGCAAGTTAGAGTCCAAAACAAGGGCAAAAGTGTTTGGAAAAGTAGATACGTCGGAGATGTATCAACTCCCCCAAGCTTAAACCTTTGCTTGTCCTCAAGCAATTCAGTTTAACAAACTGAAAAGTGATAAAGAAAACTTTTACAAACTCTGTTTGCTCTTGTTGTTGTAAATATGTAAAGCCAGCATTCAAGTTTTCAGCAAAGATTATGAACTAACCATATTCACAATAACAAGGTCTCATGTTTACTCATATCAATGGCATAATCAACTAGCGAGCAATAATAATAAATCTCGGATGACAACACTTTCTCAAAACAATCATAATATGATATAACAAGATGGTATCTCGCTAGCCCTTTCTGAGACCGCAAAACATAAATGCAGAGCACCTTTAAAGATCAAGGACTGACTAGACATTGTAATTCATGGTAAAAGAGATCCAGTCAAGTCATACTCAATGTAAACTAACAGTAATGAATGCAAATGACAGGTGCTCTCCAACTGGTGCTTTTTAATAAGAGGATGATGACTCAACATTAAAAGTAAATAGATAGGCCCTTCGCAGAGGGAAGCAGGTATTTGTAGAGGTGCCAGAGCTCGGTTTTGAAATAGAGGTGAATAATATTTTGAGCGGTATACTTTCATTGTCAACATAACAACCAAGAGATGGCAATATCTTCCATGCTACACACATTATAGGCTGGTTCCCAAACAGAATGGTAAAGTTTATACTCCCCCTCCACCAACAAGCATCAATCCATGGCTTGCTCGAAACAACGAGTGCCTCCAACTAACAAGAGTCCCAGGGGGAGTTTTGTTTGCAATTATTTTGATTTGATTTGCATAAAGCATGGGACTGGGCATCCCGGTGACCAGCCATTTTCTCGTGAGTGAGGAGCGGAGTCCACTCCTCTTGAGAATAACCCGCCTAACATGGAAGATACAGACAACCCTAGTTGATACATGAGCTATTCGAGCATACAAAACAGATATTTGAAGGTTTAGAGTTTGGCACATACAAATTTACTTGGAACGGCAGGTAGATACCGTATATAGGTAGGTATGGTGGACTCATATGGAATAACTTTGGGGTTTATGGAGTTGGATGCACAAGCAGTATTCCCGCTTAGTACAAGTGAAGGCTAGCAAAAGACTGGGAAGCGACCAGCTAGAGAGCGACAACAGTCATGAACATGCATTAAAATTAATCAACACCGAATGCAAGCATGAGTAGGATATAATCCACCATGAACATAAATATCGTGAAGGCTATGTTGATTTTGTTTCAACTACATGCGTGAACATGCGCCAAGTCAAGTCACTTAAATCATTCAGAGGAGGATACCACCCTATCATACCACATCACAACCATTTTAATAGCATGTTGGCACGCAAGGTAAACCATTATAAGCTCCTAGCTAATCAAGCATGGCACAAGAAACTATGATCTCTAGTTGTCATTGCAAACATGTTTATTCATAATAGGCTGAATCAGGAACGATGAACTAATCATATTTACAAAAACAAGAGAGGTCGAGTTCATACCAGCTTTTCTCATCTCAAGTCAGTCCATCATATATCGTCATAATTGCCTTTCACTTGCACGACCGAATAGTGTGAATAATAATAATAGTGCACGTGCATTGGACTAAGCTGGAATCTGCAAGCATTCAATAAACAGGAGAAGACAAGGCAATATGGGCTCTTTTGTCAGATCAACAATAATGCATATAAGAGCCACTTCAACAATTTAATTATGGTCTTCTCCTATCGACCCCCAAAGAAAAGAAAAGAAATAAAACTATTTACACGGGAAAGCTCCCAACAAGCAAAAGAAGAACAGGAAATCTTTTTTGGTTTTCTTTTTAATTACTACTACAAGCATGGAAAGTAAACTAATTAAAAGCTACAACTAATTTTTTTTGTTTTTTCTTAAGGTTTATCAAACACACAAGAAGAAGCATAAAAAGGAAAATAAACTAGCATGGATGATACAATGAAAAAGTATGAGCACCGACATCTAGCAATGAGTGTGTGAACATAAATGTAATGTCGGTGAGAAATACGTACTCCCCCAAGCTTAGGCTTTTGGCCTAAGTTGGTCTATGGCCACGGTGGCCTGGCGGATATCCATAATAATAGTTGGGGTCGTACTGAGATGCAGCGGCTATCGCCTCCTGAGCTGCAGCGTGGCGACGAGCGGCCTCCGCCCTCCTCTCGTACTCATCTGCCTCCTCTCTGGTAATAACATATCTTCCTTTTGCCTGATAATCAAAGAAGGCAGGAGCAGGGAGAGTAATACGGACAGCACGACGTCTGTCAAAGATTAAATGATACTGGAGAGGTGATTCATTCCTCTCGACAAACTGGTGGTGAACCATAGCATTAAAGTCTAGGTAAGCAGGAGGTAATTCAATATCATCATTACGTATAGTTACACCAAGAAAATCAGCTAAGCGGGTTGCATAAATTCCACCAAAGAAATCTCCATTAAATCTATTAGATGCAACCTACGTGCAACAATGGCTCCCAAATTATAAGATTTATCTCCAACACAGCACTCCTAAGAATACTGAGGTCAGGGACACACATGTGACATGCCTCATCTTTACCATTAATGCATCTACCTATGAAGAGAGCAAAATAATGTATAGCAGGAAAATGAATGCTCCCTATGGTAGCTTGTGTTATATCTCTAGATTCCCCCACAGTTATACTAGCAAGAAAATCTCTAAATTCAGATTTGCGAGGTTCCCTGATACTACCCCATTGTGGAAGTTTGCAAGCAGTGGTAAAATCCTCTAAGTCCATAGTGTAAGAATTTTCATAAAGATCAAACAGACAGTTGGAGAATTACGTGAAGATGAAAATTCAAACCTCCTCACAAAGGAACTAGTGAGATAGTGGTACTGACGGCCATTTTCTTCCTCGAAGCTCACAAGATCAGCGTTACGCAAATATGCATTAAATTCTTCCTTAATTCCCGCTCGATCCATAAAGTTTTCCAAGGCCATTCACAAGGACGCACTAGAGCGTTGTCTTGGTGGCTCATCATCAGCATCACGCATTGCAAGCCTGGGCTCTTGTTTCCTTGAAGAGCCCCCTTGGTACATTTTCCTAAACATATTTCTCCTCAAGGAACAATCTCCCCAAGCAGTTTTGTGAGAGGTGCTTTGAGCAAGGAGATCGAAAATGGCAGCAAAATGAGCTTGGACTCGGGTTTGAGCTGGATATTCGTGTTTGTGGGAGGAAGAAGGAGTGTGTGGGTGCAGGAATAAGTGGAGGAGGGCCACCATGGGCCCACGAGGCAGGGGGCGCGCCCAGGGGGTAGGGCGCGCCCTCCACCCTCGTGGCCAGGTGGATGCCCCCCTGCTGTGTTCTCGGTGCCAAATATTCTCAAATATTCCAAAAAATCATATTTAAATTTCAGGGCATTTGGAGAACTTTTATTTTCGGGGTATTTTTATATTGCACGGATAATTCAGATAACAGACAGAAAAATACTATTTTTATTTTATTTAATATAAATAACAGAAAGTAAAAGTAGGGTACAGAAGGTTGTGCCTTCTAGTTTCATCCATCTCATGCTCATCAAAAGGAATCCACTAACAAGGTTGATCAAGTCTTGTTAACGAACTCATTCCGAATAACATGGAACCGGAGAAATTTCGAATAACACTATGTTACCTCAACGGGGATATGCACATCCCCAATAATAAGAATATCATATTTCTTCTTGACAGTAGGAAGAGGAAATTCAAAACCTCCAAATAGTAATTGTTGAAAATTTTCCAATAGAATTGGTACTGTGAACTTGAGGTTGTTTCCTCGGAAAGTGTACCGTATGCTCATTACCATTAACATGAAAAGTGATATTGCCTTTGTTGCAATCAATAACAGCCCCTACAGTATTCAAAAAGGGTCTTCCAAGAATAATAGAAATACTATCGTCCTTGGGAATATCAAGAATAACAAAGTCCATTAAAATAGTAACGTTTGCAACCACAACAGGCACATCCTCACAAATACTGACAGGTATAGCAGTTGATTTATCAGCCATTTGCAAAGATATTTCAGTAGGTGTCAACTTATTCAAATCAAGTCTACGATATAAAGAGAGAAACATAACACTAACACCGGATCCAAGATCACATAAAGCAGTTTTAACATAATTTCTTTTAATGGAGCATGGTATAGTGGGTACTCCTGGATCTCCAAGTTTCTTTGGTATTCCACCTTTAAAAGTATAATTAGCAAGCATGGTGGAAATTTCAGCTTCTCGGTATCTTTCTTTTATTTGTACAATATCTTTCATGTACTTAGCATAAGGATTCATTTTAAGCATATCAGTTAATCGCATACGCAAAAAGATGGGTATAATCATTTCAGCAAAGCGCTCAAAATCCTCATCGTCCTTTTTCTTGGATGGTTTGGGAGGAAAAGGCATGGGTTTCTGAACCCAAGGCTCTCTTTCTTTACCATGTTTCCTAGCAACAAAGTCTTTCTTATCATAACGTTGATTCTTTGACTGTGGGTTATCAAGATCAACAGCAGGTTCAATTTCTATATCATTACCATTACTAGGTTGAGCATCATCATGAACATTATTATTAACATTATCACTGGTTTTAGGTTCATTACCAGATTGAGTTTCAGCATCAGAAATAGAAATATCATTTGGATTCTCAGGTGTTTCAACAATAGGATCACTATAAGCATGCAAAGTCCTATCATTTTTCTTTTTTCTTCTTTTTAGAAGAACTAGGTGCATCTATATTGTTTCTCTGAGATTCTTGCTCAATTCTTTTAGGATGGACTTCAGGATACAAAGGTTCCTGAGTCATTCTACCACCTCTAGTCATAACTCTAACAGCATTATCATTATTCTTACTATTCAATTCATTGAGCAAATCATTTTGAGCTTTAAGTACTTGTTCTACTTGAGTGGTAACCATAGAAGCATGTTTACTAATAAGTTTAAGTTCACCTTTGACATTAGCCATATAATACCCAAGTGTTCAAGCATATCTGAATTGTATTTCAATTGTCTACCAAAATAAGCATTAAGTCTTCTTGCTTAACCATAAATTTATCAAACTCATCTAAGCATGGGCTAGCAAACTTAGTAAACGGGATTTCAGCTTTATCATATCTATAGAGAGAATTTACCTTTACTACCTGTGTCGGGTTATCAAGACCATGAGTTTCTTCAGAGAAGGATTAAGATCATATGTTTCTTCAACAGGGTAAATTAAGACCTGTATTTCTTCAATAGGAGGTAAATTCTTAACATCTTCATCTTTAATACCTTTTTCTTTCATAGATTTCTTTGCCTCTTGCATATCTTCAGGACTGAGAAATAGAACACCCTCTTCTTCGGAGTTGGTTTAGGAATAGGCTCAGGAGTTGGCTCAGGAAGTGTCCAATTATTTTCATTTGTTAACATATTATTCAATAGAATTTCAGCTTCATCCGGTGTTCTTTCCCTGAAAACAGAACCAGCACAACTATCCAGGTAATCTCTGGAAGCATCGGTTAGTCCATTATAAAAGATATCAAGTATTTCATTTTTCTTAAGAGGATGATCAGGCAAAGCATTAAGTAACTAGAAGCCTCCCCCAAGCTTGTGGGAGACTCTCTTCTTCAATTTGCACAAAATTATATATATCCCTTAAAGCAGCTTGTTTCTTATGAGCAGGGAAATATTTAGCAGAGAAGTAATAAATCATATCCTGGGGACTACGCACACAACCAGGATCAAGAGAATTAAACCATATTTAGCATCACCCTTTAATGAGAACGGAAATATTTTAAGGATATAAAAGTAGTGAGTTCTCTCATCATTAGTGAACAGGGTGGCTATATCATTTAATTTAGTGTAAGATGTGCCACAACAGTTTTAGATTCATAACCATGAAAAGGATCAGATTCAACCAAAGTAATTATATTAGGATCAACAGAGAATTCGTAATCCTTATCAGTAACAAAGATAGGTGAAGTAGCAAAAGCAGGGTCAGGTTTCATTCTAGCATTAAGAGATTGCTTATTCCATTTAGCTAATAACCTCTTGAGTTCGTATCTATCTTTGCAAGATAAAATAGCTAAAGAAGCTTCTTTATCAAAAACATAACCCTTAGGAATAATAGGCAAGTCTTCATCATCACTTTCATCAGTATTATTAGATTCAATATTTTCATTCTCTCTAGCCCTAGCAAGTTGTTCATCAAGAAATTCACCAAGTGGCATAGTAGTATCAAGCATAGAAGTAGTTTCATCATAAGTATCATGTATAGCAGAAGTCGCATCATCAATAACATGTGACATATCAGAACAAATAGCAGAAGCAGGTTTAGGTGTCGCAAGCTTACTCAAAACAAAAGGTGAATCAAGTGCAGAGCTAGATGGCAGTTCCTTACCTCCCCTCGTAGTTGAGGGATAAATCTTGGTTTTTGGATCTCTCAAGTTCTTCATAATGATAAGCAGATATAAATCCCAAGTGACTCAAAGAATAGAGCTATGCTCCCCGGCAACGGCGCCAGAAAATAGTCTTGATAACCCACAAGTATAGGGGATCGCAACAGTTTTCGAGGGTAGAGTATTCAACCCAAATTTATTGATTCGACACAAGGGGAGCCAAAGAATATTCTCAAGTATTAGCAGCTGAGTTGTCAATTCAACCACACCTGGAAACTTAATATCTGCAGCAAAGTGTTTAGTAGCAAAGTAATATGATAGTAGTGGTAACGGTAGCAAAAGGTAATGATAGCAAAAGTAATGTTTTTGTTATTTTGTAGTGATGATAGCAATAGCAACGGAAAAGTAAATAAGCGAAGAACATGTTGGGGAACATAGTAATTTCAAAAAAATTCCTACGCACACGCAAGATCATGGTGATGCATAGCAACGAGAGGGGAGAGTCTGATCTACGTACCCTTGTAGATCGACAACGGAAGCGTTAACTTGGTTGATGTAGTCGTACGTCTCCACGGCCCGACCGATCAAGCACCGAAACTATGGCACCTCCGAGTTCTAGCACACGTTCAGCTCGATGACGATCCCCGGACTCCGATCCAGCAAAGTGTCGTGGAAGAGTTCCGTCAGCACGACGGCGTGGTGACGATCTTGATGTTCTATCGTCGCAGGGCTTTGCCTAAGCACCGCTACAATATTATCGAGGACTATGGTGGAAGGGGGCACCACACACGGCTAAGAATATGATCACGTGGATCAATGTGTGTCTAGAGGTGCCCCCTGCCCCCGTATATAAAGGATCCAAGGGGGAGGGGCTGGACGGCCAAGGAGGAGGCGCAGGAGAGTCCTACTCCCACTGGGAGTAGGATTCCCCCTCCATCCTAGTCCAAAACTAGGATTCCTCGGAGGGGAAAAGAGGAGGAGGTGGCCGGCCACCCTTTTCCTAGTCCTATTAGGACCAAGGGGGGGGGGGGGGGGGGGGGGAGGGGCACGCGGCCCATCTATGGACACCTCTCCTCTCTTCCACTAAGGCCCACTTATGGCCCATATAGCTCCCGGGGGGTTCCGGTAACCCTCCCGGTATTCCGGTAAAATCCCGATTTCACCCGGAACACTTCCGATGTC
Source organism: Triticum urartu (assembly GCF_003073215.2). Taxonomy (NCBI): domain Eukaryota; kingdom Viridiplantae; phylum Streptophyta; class Magnoliopsida; order Poales; family Poaceae; genus Triticum; species Triticum urartu. The sequence continues at coordinate 445,564,375 of NC_053025.1, read as the reverse complement.
CAAACATAGGCTTCAATATATCAATCTTTATGTCTCGACCATTTCGAGACTCCTCGTCATGTCCGTGATCACATCCGGGACTCCGAACAAACTTCGGTACATCAAAATGTATAAACTCATAATATAACTGTTATCGTAACCTTAAGCGTGCGGACCCTACGGGTTCGAGAACATGTAGACATGACCGAGACACCTCTCTTGTCAATAACCAATAGCGGGACTTGGATGCCCATATTGGCTCCTACATATTCTACGAAGATCTTTATCGGTCAGACCGCATAACAACATATGTTGTTCCCATTGTCATCGGTATGTTACTTGCCTGAGATTCGATCATTGATACCTCAATACCTAGTTCAATCTCGTTACCGGCAAGTCTCTTTACTCGTTCCGTAATACATCATCTCGCAACTAACTCATTAGTTGCGATGCTTGCAAGGCTTAAGTGATGTGCATTACCAAGAGGGCCCAGAGATACCTCTCCGACAATCGGAGTGACAAATCCTAATCTCGAAATACGCCAACCCAACATGTACCTTCGGAGACACCTGTAGAGCTCCTTTATAATCACCTAGTTACGTTGTGACGTTTGGTAGCACACAAAGTGTTCCTCGGTAAACGGGAGTTGCATAATCTCATAGTCATAGGAACATGTATAAGTCATGAAGAAAGCATATAGCAACATACTAAACGATCGTGCTAAGCTAATGGAATGGGTCATGTCAATCACATCATTCTCCTAATGATGTGATCCCGTTAATCAAATGACAACTCATGTCATGGTTTAGGAAACATAACCATATTTTGATTAGAGCTAGTCAAGTAGAGGCATACTAGTGACACTCTGTTTGTCTATGTATTCACACATGTATTATGTTTCCGGTTAATACAATTCTAGCATGAATAATAAACATTTATCATGATATAAGGAAATAAATAATAACTTTATTATTGCCTCTAGGGCATATTTCCTTCAGTCTCCCACTTGCACTAGAGTCAATAATCTAGTTCACATCGCCATGTGATTTAACAGCAATAGTTCACATCACCATGTGATTAACACCCATAGTTCACATCGATATGTGATCAACACCCAAAGGGTTTACTAGAGTCAGTAATCTAGTTCACATCGCTATGTGATTAACACCCAAAGAGTACTAAGGTGTGATCATGTTTTGCTTGTGAGATAATTTTAGTCAACGGGTCTGCTACTATTCAGATCCGTAAGTATTTTGCGAATTTTCTATGTCAACAATGCTCTGCACGGAGCTACTCTAGCTTAATTTGCTCCCACTTTCATATGTATCTAGATTGAGATTTAGATTCATCTAGATTAGTGTCAAAACTTGCATCGGCGTAACCCTTTACGACGAACCTTTTTTCACTTCCATAATCGAGAAACATATCCTTATTCCACTAAGGATAATTTTGACCGCTGTCCAGTGATCTACTCCTAGATCACTATTGCTCTTGCCAATCAATGATCTCTCTCTT
>NC_053025.1:445549207-445561881 GCF_003073215.2 Triticum urartu | reverse complement strand
GAAGCCCATCATTGGAATATACAAGCCAAGTTCTATAACGTAAAATTCCCACTAGTATATGAAAGTGACAACATATGAGACTCTCTATATGAAGAACATGGTGCTACTTTGAAGCACAATATATGAGACTCGCTATATCATGGTGCTACTTTGAAGCACAAGTGTGGAAAAAAGGATAGTAGCATTGCCCCTTTTTTTGGGCCTTCTTTTTTCTTTGGCCTTTTTTTGGGACAATGCTCTATTGAATGATGATCATCACACTTCTATTTATTTACAACTCAATGATTACAACTCGATACTAAAACAAAGTATGACTCTATATGAATGCCTCTGCGGTGTACCGGGATATGCAATGAATCAAGAGTGACAAGTATGAAAGAATTATGAACGGTGGCTTTGCCACAAATACTATGTCAACTACATGATCATGCTAAGCAATATGACAATGATGAATGTGTCATGATGAACTAGATGGTGGAAAGTTGCATGGCAATATATCTCGGAATGGCTATGGAAATGCCATAATAGGTAGGTATGGTGGCTGTTTTGAGGAAGGTATATGGTAGGTGTATGATACCGGCGAAAGTTGCGCGGTATTAGAGAGGCTAGCAAGGGTGGAAGGGTGGGAGTGCGTATAATCCATGGACTCAACATTAGTCATAAAGAACTCATATACTTATTGCAAAAATTTAGAAGTTATCAAAGCAAAGTATTACGCGATGCTCCTAGGGGGATAGATTGGTAGGAAAAGACCATCGCTCGTCCCCGACCGCCACTCATAAGGAAGACAATCAATAAATAAATCATGCTCCGACTTCATCACATAACGGTTCACCATACGTGCATGCTACGGGAATCACAAACTTCAACACAAGTATTCTTTAAATTCACAACTACTCAACTAGCATGACTTTAATATTATCACCTCCATATCTCAAAACAATTATCATGCTTCAATCTTTTCTTAGTATTCAACACACTCAAAAGAAAGTTTCACAAATCTTGAATACCAAGCATATTATTATTAAGCAAATTACCATGCTATTAAGAGACTCTCAAATTAATTTAAGTGAAGCATGAGAGATCAATAGTTTCTTTAAAACGAATCCACCACCGTGCTCTAAAAGATCTAAGTGAAGCACATAGAGCAAAATTATTAACTCAAAAGATATAAGTGAAGCACATAGAGCAAAATCTATAACGCTCAAAAGATATAAGTGAAGCACATAGAGCAAAACTACTACGCTCAAAAGATATAAGTGAAGCACATAGAGTATTCTATCAAATTTTAATTCATGTATGGCTCTCTCAAAAGGTGTGTACAGCAAGGATGATTGTGGCATACTAACAACAAAGACACAAATAATACAAGACGCTCCAAGCAAAACACATATCATGTTGGTGAATAAAAATATAGCTCCAAGTAAATTACCGATGGAAGTGGACGAAAGAGGGGATGCCTTCCGGGGCATCCCCAAGCTTTGACTTTTTGGTGTCCTTGGATTATCTTGGGGGTGCCATGGGCATCCCCAAGCTTAGGCTCTTGCCACTCCTTGTTCCATGATCCATCAAAAGAATTCACCCAAAACTTGAAAACTTCACAACACAAAACTCAAAATAGAAAACTCGTGAGCTCCGTTAGCGAAAGAAAACAAAAGACCACTTCAAGGTACTGTAATGAACTCATTCTTTATTTATATTGGTGTTAAACCTACTGTATTCCAACTTCTCTATGGATTATAAACTATTTTACTAACCATAGATTCATCAAAATAAGCAAACAACACACGAAAAACAGAATCTGTCAAAAACAGAACAGTCTGTAGTAATCTGTAGCTAGCGCAAGATATGGAACCCCAAAAATTCTAAAATAAATTGCTGGACGTGAGGAATTTATCTATTAATCATACAAAAAGAATTAACTAAATATCACTCTTCAAATAAAAATGACAGCAGTTCTCGTGAGCGCTAAAGTTTCTGTTTTTTACAGCAAGTTCAACAAGACTTTCCCCAAGTCTTCCCAACGGTTCTACTTGGCACAAACACTAAACTAAACACAAAAAACACTAATAAACACAAAAAACACAACCAAAACAGAGGCTAAATAATTTATTTATTACTAAACAGGAGCAAAAAGCAAGGAATAAAAATAAAATTGGGTTGCCTCCCAACAAGCGCTATCGTTTAACGCCCCTAGCTAGGCATAACAGAGCAAGGAATAGATCTAGGTATTGCCATAGTAATAAGATAGATTGGTGAAACTCATTTCATATTCTCTACGTTCGGCAGCAAGTTTTCTTTGAGGCAAGCAAAAGTAATCAAAAGGATTAAATTTAACGGGACAAAAGTCCCCAAGATCAACCTTGGGAGGTATAGGTTCCTCCTTTGGTCCTTCATAATGCACCACCAATTCATCATTATAAGCATTCTTTTGACAGAACTTTGTGAGCCTATATTCAAGAGAATATCCTAGTTCATTATTTCGAATAGCCAAATCATCATTAAGATCAGAAATTCTATCAACTAAAACATTGGTAGGAACCTTTCTTCTAAGATTTTCATTGAAAGCAACATAATCTAGAGATTGAAAACGCATTATTTCTTCTTGATCAAAGAGGATAGCCTCTATGGGAGGACGGCAAGCATCCACCCTATAATGCGCAAAGATTTCTTTGGCTTCTCTTATTATGAATCTAAACTCATGAGCCAAAAAGATAGTAGCGGCACGCTTAACAGAAGAATGCTCAATATTAGAAAATTCCAGGAAAATCCTTTGTATAGAAGGATGCATGTGCATGAATTGTCTTTCAAGCTCAACTACAAGCATGGCAATAGCGTCCGCAAGACTACTAGTTCTATGAAGAATAGAACTACCCATAGAAGGTAAAGCACCGGCACAAGTAAAGAAATCTTGAATAACTCATTTTCCAATAATATTACCACTACCAACACGGAATTTTTTTGTATGAAAGATGGTAGGTTCTTTAGCAGGAGCATCAGAATTTTTCATGATATTATTATTGTCCATAACGACCAATAATTTCCCCGATTTCACCTCAGAGGTTCAGATTACATAACGATCAAGAGGTAAACAAATCAATCGACTACATAGCAGCAATATTAAGATAGGGTCAACAGATGAGGGTAAGTGATATGAGTACGTGACCGAGCGCGACAAGACTCTTCGGATCTTCTTGAATGAAATTGAAAATCGGTCAGTAGCGTGGAAGTTGGGGATGTCATGGCGACTAATACCCTCAAGACCCGGCGGATCGTGCATTTAGATGGAGTCAAAATGAAATGGATAAGATATAGGACTAGAATGAGTTGCCATGACGACCCAGCCTTTGCATCCAGTCTCGTTTCCTATGTACTTTGTGGTAATCATGATCCCTATTCAGTAGACTCCCTCGGGCACCTTGGCAACAGGACAACAATACATCACCTCTGGCTACGTCTTGAGCTTGCGTTGGTTTTCCCCGAAGAGGAAGGGATGATGTCCAAGCGAGTAGCGTAAAGTATTTCCCTCAGTTTTTGAGAACCAAGGTATCAATCCAGTAGGAGCCCACGCTCAAGTCCCTCGTACCTGCACAAAGCGATAGCTACTCGAACCAACGCGATTAGGGGTTGTCAATCCCTTCACGGTCACTTACGAGAGTGAGATCTGATAGATATAATATTTTTGGTATTTTTGGTATAAGAGATGCAAAGTAAAAAGTAAAGGCAAAGTAAAAAAGCAAAGAAATTAAAGTGATGAGATATATGATGAGAATAGACCCGGGGGCCATAGGTTTCACTAGTGGCTTCTCTCAAGAGCATAAGTATTCTACTGGTGGGTGAACAAATTACTGTTGAGCAATTGATCAGAATTGAGCATAGTTATGAGAATATCTAGGTATGATCATGTATATAGGCATCACGATCCGTGACAAGTAGACCGAAACGATTCTGCATCTACTACTATTACTCCACTCATCGACCGCTATCCAGCATGCATCTAGAGTATTAAGTTAAAAACAGAGTAACGCCTTAAGCAAGATGACATGATGTAGAGAGATAAATTCATGCAATATGAAATAAACCCCATCTTGTTATCCTCGATGGCAACGATGCAATATGTGCCTTGCTGCCCCTTCTGTCACTGGGTAAGGACACCGCAAGATCGAACCCAAAGCTAAGCACTTCTCCCATGGCAAGAACTACCAATCTAGTTGGCCAAACCAAACGGATAATTCGAAGAGACTTGCAAAGATAACCAATCATACATAAAAGAATTCAGAGAAGATTCAAATATTATTCATAGATAGACTTGATCATAAACCCACAATTCATCGGTCTCAACAAACACACCGCAAAAAGAAGATTACATCGAATAGATCTCCACAAGAGAGGGGGAGAACTTTGTATTGAGATTCAAAGAGAGAGAAGAAGCCATCAGCTACTAACTATGGACCCGAAGGTCTGAGGTAAACTACTCACACTTCATCGGAGAGGCTTAGGATGATGTAGAAGCCCTCCGTGATGACGACCCTCTTCGGCGCGGAGCTCCGGAACAGGCCCCAAGATGGGATCTCGTGGATACAGAAAGTTGCGGCGGTGGAATTAGGTTTTTGGCTCCTGTTCTGATCGTTTGGGGGTACGTGTGTATATATAGGAGGAAGGAGTACGTCGGTGGAGCACCGAGGGGCCCACGAGGCAGGGGGCGAGGGGGGCGCCCCCACCCTCGTGACCTCCTCTTTGATCTCTTGCAGTAGGGTCCAAGTCTCCTGGATCATGTTCGGTGAGAAAATCACGTTCCCGAAGATTTTATTCCGTTTGGACTTCGTTTGATATTTTGTTTATCCGAAACACTGAAATAGGCAAAAACAGCGATTCTGGGCTAGGCCTCCGGTTAATAGGTTAGTCCCAAAAATAATATAGAAGTGTAAAATAAATCCCAATATAGTCCAAAACAGTAGATAATATAGCATGGAGCAATAAAAAATTATAGATACGTTGGAGACATATCACTGGGTGATTATAAAGATGCTCTACAGGTGTCTCTCACAGTGTTTGTTGAGTTGGCATAGATAGAGGTTAGGATTTGTCACTACATGCATCGGAGAGGTATCTTTGGGCCCTCTCGGTAATGCACATTGCTATGAGCCTTGCAAGCAATGTGACCAATGACTTAGTCACGGGATGATGCATTACGGAACGAGTAAAGAGACTTGCCAGTAACGAGATTGAACTAGGTATGATGATACCGACGATCGAATCTCAGGCAAGTAACATACCGATGACAAAGGGAACAATGTATGTTGTTATGCGGTTTGACCGATAAAGATCTTCGTAGAATATGTAGGAACCAATATGAGCATCCAGGTTCCGCTATTGGTTATTGACCGGAGATGTATCTCGGTCACGTCTACATAGTTCTTGAACCCGTAGGGTCCGCACGCTTAAAGTTCAATGAAGATATGTATTATGAGTTATGTGATTTGATGTACCGAAGGTTGTTCAGAGTCCCGGATGAGTTCACAGACATGATGAGGAGTCTCGAAATGATAGAGACATAAAGATTCATATATTGGAAGGTTACAGTCAGACACCAGAATGTTTCGGATAAGTTTTAGAGTACCGGGGGTTACCGAAACCCCCTTTGGGAAGTTATTGGGCCTTATGGGCCTAGTGGTGGAAGAGAGGAGGCAGGCCAAGAGGTGGCGCCCCCCCCTAGCCCAAACCATATTGGACTAGGGCTAGGGGGCGGGCCCCCTTTCCTTCTCTTATTCCTCTCCTTCCTTCTTCTCCTACTTGGACTAGGAAAGGAGGGAAACCTACTCCTACTAGGAGTAGGAATCCCCCCCTTGGACGCGCCCCTTGAGGCCGGCCCTCCTCCTCCTCCCCTCCTTTATATACGGGGGAGGGGGCACCCCATAGACACATGATACGTGTCCATCGTATCTATAATTTTTGATTGTTCCATGCCAATATTATACAACTTTCATATACTTTTGGCAACTTTTTATACTATTTTTGGGACTAACATATTGATCCAGTGCCCAGTGCCAGTTCCTGTTTGTTGCATGTTTTTGTTTCACAGAAAATCCATATCAAACGAGTCCAAACGGGATAAAAACTGACGGAGATTTTTGGAATATATGTGATTTTTGGGAAGAAGAATCAACGCGAGACGATGCCCGAGGGGGCCACAAGGCAGGGGGCGCGCCCTAGGAGGTGGCGCGCCCTGGGCCCTCGTGGCCACCCCGTAAGGCGGTTGATGCCCTTCTTTCGCCAGAAAGCATAATATCCGGATAGAGATCGTGTTAAAATTTCAGCCCAATCGAGAGTTACGGATCTCCGGGAATATAAGAAACAGTGAAAGGCCAGAATTTGAAACGCAGAAATAGAGAGAGACAGAGAGACAGATTCAATCTCGGAGGGGCTCTCGCCCCTCCCATGCCATGGAAGAAAGGACCAAAGGGGAAACCCTTCTCCCATCTAGGGAGAAGGTCAAGGAAGATGAAGAAGAAGAATAAGAATGGGGGCCCTCTCCCCCTCTCTCCCGATGGCGCCAGAACATCGTCGGGGCCATCATCGTGTGACAGTGATCTACACCAACACCTCTGTAGTCTTCACCAACATCTTCATCACCTTTCCCCATCTATCTACAGCGGTACTCTCTCCCGCAACCTGCTGTACCCTATACTTGAATATGGTGCTTTATGCTTCATATTATTATCCAATGATGTGTTGCCGTCCTATGATGTCTGAGTAGATTTTCGTTGTCCTATCGGTAATTGGTGAATTGCTATGATTGATTTAATTTGCTTGTGGTTATGTTGTTGTCCTTTGGTGCCCATCATATGAGCGCGCGCGTGGATCACACCATAGGGTTAGTTGTATGTTGATAGGACTATGTATTGGAGGGCAAGAGTGACAGAAGCTTCAACCTAGCATAGAAATTGATGCATACAGGATTGAAGGGGGACCAATATATCTTAATGCTATGGTTGGGTTTTACCTTAATGAACGTTAGTAGTTGCGGATGCTTGCTGATAGTTCCAATCATAAGTGCACATAATTCCAAGTCAGGGATGACATGCTAGCAGTGGCCTCTCCCACATAAAACTTGCTATCGGTCTAGTAATGTAGTCAATTGCTTAGGGACAATTTCGCAACTCCTACCACCACTTTTCCACACTCGCTATACTAACTTTATTGCTTCTTTACCTAAAACGGTCCCTAGTTTTTATTTATGTGCTCTTTATATTCTTGCAAACCTATCCCGTTACACCTACAAAGTACTTCTAGTTTTATACTTGTTCTAGGTAAAGCGAACATCAAGCGTGCGTAGAGTTGTATCGGTGGTCGATAAAACTTGAGGGAATATTTGTTCTACCTTTAGCTCCTCGTTGGGTTCGACACTCTTACTTCTCGAAAGAGGCTAAAATTGATCCCCTATACTTGTGGGTTATCAACACACAAGTTGATCTTTAGCCGTGTGCGGTGCCCCCCTCCATAGTTTTCCACCTCAGTCATATTGTTGTAGTGCTTAGGGAAGCCCTGCATCGGTAACTTCATCATCACCGTCAACACGCCGGAGTGCTGACGCAACTCACCCTCGGCCTCAGCTGGATCAAGAGTACGAGGGATGTCACCGAGCTGAACGTGTGCAGATCGCGGAGGTGTCGTGCGTTCGGTACTTGATCGGTTGGATCTCGAAGACGTTCGACTACATCAACCGTGTTACTTAACGCTTCCGCTTTCGGTCTACGAGGGTACGTAGACACACTCTCCCCCTCATTGCTATGCATCTCCTAGATATATCTTGCATGATTGCAGGAATTTTTTTGAAATACTGTTTTCCCCAACAGTGGCATCCGAGCCAGTTCTATGCGTAGATGTTATATGCACGAGTAGAACACAAAGAGTTGTGGGCGATAATAGTCATACTGCTTACCAGCATGTCATACTTTGATTCGGCAGTATTGTTGGATGAAGCGGCCCAGACCAACATTACATGACCGCGTTCATGAGACTGGTTCTACTGATGTGCTTCGCACACAGGTGGCCAGTGGGTGTCTATTTCTCCAGCTTTAGTTGAATCGAGTGTGACTACGTCCGGTCCTTGTTGAAGGTTAAAACAGCACACTTGACAAAAAATCGTTGTGGTTTTTGATGCATAGGTAAGAACGGTTCTTGCTAAGCCCATAGCAGCCACGTAAAACTTGCAAGAACAAAGTAGAGGACATCTAACTTGTTTTTGCAGGGCATGTTGTGATGTGATATGGTCAAGACGTGATTATATAAATTGTTGTATGAGATGATCATATCTGTAACTAAGTTACCGGCAACTGGTAGGAGCCATATGGTTGTCGCTTTATTGTATGAAATGCAATCGTCATGTAATTGCTTTACTTTATCACTAAGCGGTAGCGATAGTCGTGGTAGCAATAGTTGGCGAGACGACAATGATGCCACGATGGAGATCAAGGTGTGAAGCCGGTGACCATGGTGATCATGACGGTGCTTTGAAGATGGAGATCAAAGGCACAAGATGATGATGTCCATATCATATCACTTATATTGATTGCATGTGATGTTTATCTTTTATGCATCTTATTTTGCTTAGTACGGTGGTAGCATTATAAGATGATCTCTCACTAAATTTGGAGGTATAAGTGTTCTCCCTGTGAAAGTGCAACTATCCCTAGATGGTTTTGGTAATTCCTAACAACATATAGCTCATTGAGCTAATGCTATTTCAAGATTATATTCTCAGGAAAGCTCAATGATTGGCATGGCATGGATGAGAAAAGTGGACCCCTCAAAATGCTAAGACAAAAGGATTGGCTCAAGCTCAAAGCCTCAAGACTCTACATTTTCTATTTTAGTGATCCAAGATCACATTGAGTCTATAGGAAAAGCCAATACTATCAAGGAGGGATGAGTGTGTTGCTTAATGAGGCTCTTGCTCAAAATGCTCTAGTGATATGCTCCAAAGCCCTCAACTACTTTCTCACATCCACATATGACCTAAACCAAAAGTCAAACTCGGCCCCACCGATTCTTTCTATCCGGCGCCACCGAGTTCAGATGTCATAGCCACTGCCACAAACCTAGGCAAATCGGTCTCACCGATAGGGATCTCGGTTCCACCGAGATGGGATTGTAATCTTCTGTTTCCCTTCGTAACGTTTCGGTCCCACCGAGATGAGCGATCGGTCCCACCGAGATTGCAATGTAAACTCTCTGTTTCCCTTTCGTAACATTTCGGTCTCACCGAATGAGCGAATCGGTCCCACCGAGTTTACCTGACCAACTCTCTGGTTAGCTTATTTACCAAAATCGGTCTCACCGAGTTTGTGTAATCGGTCTCACCGAGATTACGTTATGCCCTAACCCTAACCATATCGGTCCTACTGAGTTGCATGTCGGTCCACCGAAAATCCTAACGGTCACTAGCTTTGCTGAATCGGTCCGACCGAGTTATCAATTCGGTCCCACCGAGATTGGCAAGTTGTGTGTAACGGTTAGATTTTGTGTGGAGGCTATATATACCCCTCCACCTCCTCTTCATTCGTGGAGAGAGCCATCAGAACGAACCTACACTTCCAACTTACCTTTTCTGAGAGAGAACCACCTACACTTGTGTTGAGGCCAAGATATTCCATTCCTACCATATGAATCTTGATCTCTAGCCTTCCCCAAGTTGCTTTCCACTCAAATCTTCTTTCCACCAAATCCATATCCTGTGAGAGAGAGTTGAGTGTTGGGGAGACTATCATTTGAAGCACAAGAGCAAGGAGTTCATCATCAACACACCATTTGTTATTTCTTGGAGAGTGGTGTCTCCTAGATTGGCTAGGTGTCACTTGGGAGCCTCCGACAAGATTGTGGAGTTGAACCAAGGAGTTTGTAAGGGCAAGGAGATCGCCTACTTCGTGAAGATCTACCGCTAGTGAGGCAAGTCCTTCGTGGGCGACGGCCATGGTGGGATAGACAAGGTTGCTTCTTCGTGGACCCTTCGTGGGTGGAGCCCTCCGTGGACTCGCGCAACCATTACCCTTCGTGGGTTGAAGTCTCCATCAACGTGGATGTACGATAGCACCACCTATCGGAACCACGACAAAAACATCCGTGTCTCCTATTGCGTTTGAATCCTCCAAACCCTTCCCTTTACATTCTTGCAAGTTGCATGCTTTACTTTCCGCTGCTCATATACTCTTTGCATGCTTGCTTGAATTGTGTTAAGATTGCTTGACTTGTCCAAAGTTGCTAAAATCTGCCAAGAACTAAAATTATGAAAAGGATAAGTTTTATTTGGTCAAGTAGTCTAATCACCCCCCCCCCTCTGGACATACTTTCGATCCTACAAGTGGTATCTAGCTTTGGTCTCCATTTGCTTTGATTTCCATAGCTTTTGGTAGTCATAGCCTTGGTTTCACAACCTAGGAGAGTATGGCGTCTAGCGAGGGAAATTACCACCGTAGAGGTCCTTACTTTGATGGTACTAATTTTGCTAGTTGGAAGCATAAGATGAAAATTCATATTCTTGGACATACCCCCGCCGTATGGGCTATTGTGTGTATTGGCTTGCAAGGTGAATTCTTTGATGGGAGAGAACAGAACCGAGAAGCTACCGCGGAAGAGTTGAAGATGCTGCAATACAATGCTCAAGCTTGTGATATCCTCTTCAACGGATTGTGCCCCGAAGAATTCAACAAAATCAGCCGTCTTGAGAATGCAAAGGAAATTTGGGATACTTTGATTGATATGCACGAAGGTACCGACTCCGTCAAGGAATCCAAGTTGGATGTGCTTCAAAGTCAGCTTGACAAGTTCAAAATGAAGGATGGTGAAGGTGTCGCTGAAATGTACTCTAGGCTTGCTCTTATCACAAATGAGATCGCCGGCTTAGGAAGTGAAGAGATGACTGACAAATTCATCATCAAGAAGATCCGAAGAGCTTTGGACGAAAAATATGATACCATATGCACATTGATCCAAATGATGCCCAATTACAAAGATCTCAAGCCAACGGAATTCATTGGAAGAATTGTTTCTCATGAGATGTTACTCAAGGATAAGGAGGAGCTCCATAACAAGTCAAGTGGTGCTTACAAAGCCTCATGTGAAGCTCCCACATCATCAAGTGAGAAACAAACCTTCAATGAAGAATTGAGCCTAATGGTGAAGCACTTCAACAAGTTCTACAAGAGTAGAAGCAAAGAGAGAAGTTCCAAGTCAAGGTCCTACAATGACAAAAGATCTTCTAGTCGAGAGCGAAATTGCTACAATTGTGGAAGACCCGGACACTATTCCAATGAGTGTACGGCACCCTACAAGAGAAGAGAAGATTCTCCAAAAAGAAGAAGTAGAAGATAAGAATCGCCATCAAGAGAGAGAAGGAGTAGAGATGATTGTGATGAACGAAGAACATTCCAGAGAAGCAAGGATTTGGAAAGAAAGGACAAGTCATCAAGGAGCTACACAAAACGAAGACATCAAGCTCATGTTGGTGAATGGGTATCCGGCTCCGACTCCGACAATCACTATGATTGAAGCTATCACTCAGACTCCGAATATACTCAATATGAAGGTGTTGCCGGTCTAGCACTTGTGTCAACCAACTCCTACGACATATTTGATTCCACCAAATGAAGGAGGAAGATGCTTCATGGCTAAAGGCCCAAAGGTATCACACCCCGAGTATGTTGATTTCAATAGTGATGAAGATGACTTGTTAGGTGATGATGATTTACTTGTTGACAACTCTAGTGATGAATACTATGATGAAACGTCAATTAATCATGCTAATCAAGATAAAACGAATGACAGTGATAAGGAGAAGATTGAGTTTCTAACTAAAGAACTAAACACTCTTAAGTTAGCTCATGAAACTATCTTAGGAGATCATCGAGAACTTTTAAGGACTCATGAGAAATTACGTTTTGAAAAGCTCAACCTTGAGCAAGAATATGAGTTCTTAAAGGCAATCAATGATGATCTTCGCAAGAAAAGTTCTTCTTACATTGCCAAGCGTTTACTCTTATCCACTTAAATGCCTCAAGTCAAGTCTAGTAACAAGAACAAGAAAGATTCTTCCTCTAGTAGTAACAATAATCATGCTAAATCTAATGTTGTTGCTTCTAGTAGTTCTCTTGATTCCACTAATGATTCTCTTAGCCAAGTTACACTTGAGCAAGAAAATAGCTTATTGAAGGGAATTATAGAGAAAGGTGTTTACAAGAGCCTTGCCGGGAGTAAGCAATTCGAGGAAATTGTATGCAAGCAAGGAAGGCACCGGAAGAACCAAGGTGTTGGTTTTGAACGAAAGTTCAATGCCAATGGAGTTGAGTGGGAAGAAGATCAATACCCCAAGACGAAGTTTGTTCCTCAACAAGAGAAGTATGATCCTACTTCTCTCAAAGGGACACAAGCTCAAGATGATCTTCCACCACAAGACCACAAGCAAAAAGGCAAGGATAAGCTTCAAGAGGAAATTGATGCATTTGAAGAAGCACCCAAGGCCTTGGTCAAGTGGGTTCCCAAGACTACATCAAGTTCTACTTCATCAAGTACGACTACAACTCCAAGGATTCCCATCAAGATGATGTGGATCCCGAAGAGAAGAACTAGACTAGAGAGTTCCTGAGGGTGACTCCGCCACCATACTTCACTCTTATCTG
>NC_053025.1:445531304-445548207 GCF_003073215.2 Triticum urartu | reverse complement strand
TTGTCTTCACTGTGACCATTAAATTAGTGTATTCAGTTATGGCAAGGCCGAGCATCTTGAGTACATGTGTTCTGGCAGAGCAAATAATACACTACAGGAAAAATAATATGAGAACACAGCATGTTCAAAAAAACCCCACCCTCCCGGATAGAAAATAGGATTATAGGAACATACTGTGCGTGTTTCAAAATGCTGTGTTAGGATGAGAAGGAACAAGTGTGGTCTCGCCGAGGCAGAAACCTGTAGGGTACTCGCACTTCGGGCACTGCAAATGAAACACACTAGATTCAGTAGGAAGAAAAATGCATCAACGGCGGCGGCTGCCATCCTAGGATTACCTGCGACCAAGGGACTTAGGTTCTCTGAAAAACAGACGAGGGAGAAGGGGATTCAGGCCCAGTGAAATATTGCCGCTTCGTCCGTCCAGCATACTGCTAAAGCTGGAAAGGGGGGTTGTGATTTGACGGCTCATTGGGCATTACTGCGTTGCTACGACCGGGGTGTGCCTACTGTGAAGTTGTGCACTCTAATTTGTGCATATGGCACGTGGACCCCGTTCCCGGTTGCCCCACATATCAGCGAAAGGAAGTAGAAAGACAGGAGTAACTAGTTACACATAAATATATTTTTTGACAGAGAGATACTCCCTCTGTAAAGAAATATACAAATCTTTTATATCACAGGCTCGCCTTGCTGAGAAATATACCCCCTCTGCAACGCACGGGCATTATGGGGGTTCAGCTGAGAATATAATACTCAGATTTTTTTTGAGGGATAAAAGCTGCTTTATTGAAGATTAACAGTCATAGGTATACAAATAATTTCGGGGGTTCCTGTGAGCCAAAGATGGCGTCCATAGGGCAAAGAAGTAGTAGCTTTTGCGAGCACATGCGCTTCAACATTACACTCGTGTTTTTCATGTATGATCTCCATGGTTTGGAACATATTCTTCTTCATCTTGATCTCGTCCATAATAACTTTGTTGGGCCCCAAGTATGCCGCTCCGATATGCTTGACTATTGTTGAACAATCGGTGCTAATCTGAACTTGTTGCAGGTTTAAGTCAAGAGCTAGAGATAGCCCCTCGCAACATGCCATTGCCTCTAGGATCTCTGGATCAGTAACACTTTCGCACACCAGTGCCGATGCTCCAAGGAAGAAGCATGTATGATCCCGGCTCACAACTGCCAGGGCTTCCCTTTCACTATTGCGAGATAACGCAGCATCAACATTCATCTTCGCCCAATCCACAGCAGGAGGAGGACACCACTTCTGCACTGAGCTAGTGCTTCTCGAAACCAGGTTAACACTACAAGGATACATCTTATAAAGCAACACAAATTCTACAACATTTTCACCATACGTTGTAAAATTAATAATAGATACACATATAAATGGTGCAGCATATGCGTTGTGGATTGATATACATATGTGGAAAAAATAATAAAGGAAAGAAGAAAGAGACGCGTGAGAAATAGATCCTCCGATTTCCCTGGTCTCTCCCAAATCGCCGCCACCAACCGTCTCGTCTCCCTCCAACGCCCCACTTCGCCACCGGCCCTTCTCCTTCCAACCTCCCTCCTCGCAACACCGGAGGCTACCGGATCCGCCGCAACTCCCACCCACCCATCCCTCGCACGTCCAATTTCTCTCTTCACGCGGCTCCTCGTTGCGCCACCGGCGGTGGCTGATTCAGGCGACGTTCGGTTCGGCCAATCCCTCCACCGTGAAGCATATCCCGATGTCCTCTCGCACCACGGCGCCCTCCCATCCAACTAGATCTGGCGCTCGCAGCCACCAAAGCCCACCTGCAACCCTCCCCCATGGCTAGGGTTTCAGGCGTCAGCTCCGGCGCCGGTGGCCATGTCGTCCTTGTCTCATCCGGTGAGTGCATCCCCTCCTCACCCCTTGCCCCGTCCTCTCTCTCCCCCTTCTTCTAACCTCTGCTCTTGTTTTCTCCTGTAGATGTGCAGGGAGGAACGGCCACTGGACATACTTGCTGCCGCTCGGGACGAAGCAACCATGTAGCTTTCTCCTCCTCCTCTGGCTTCAGGTGAGTTGGTCCACTCCTGTTAATCAATAATTTACCTCTAAAGTTTGATTTTGGTAGAAATCTATCCATCATATGCACAATAGATTTCCCCCAGCAGCGTTGCGTGCACACCAGGGGCCAGGACAGAGCATATTAGCGTGATCACATTAAGATTTCCCCAGTAGTGTTGCATGTGCACCAGGGGCCAGGACAGAGCATATTACCGTGATCACATTAAGATTTCCCCAGTAATGTTGCATGCGCATCAGGGGCCTGGCCAGTGTTCCTCATTGCTCAGTAAAGAGGAGCGACCACCCAGTAAATATAGATATTGAGCTAGATTTGCAAGTATGCCGAGCTCCATGCGGCCTGGTTTCAGTGGCTTCTTTGAACAAGTGCCTCTTTTTTTCCTTTGTGTGTGTTTAGATTCTCTTTCTGTGTGTACATAGCCATTGTAATCTATGTGACATGATTTTCCTTTTGCGAGTTGATCTTTGTGTTATCACAACATTCATGTTAGGAGATCAAGTATCTGTTTGGTACGTTGGTAAAGCTACTGAGTGAGGAAGTCTTGCAGGAGTTTGGACGGTCAAACATCAGTATGGCTTGCTATACTTTTTAGTCGGTCATATATCTATGATAATCATATAAATCAAGGGATTTCCTTCTTCATTCAGGGTGCCCCCCCCGGAGCACACACACACCAATTTTTTTCTTGAATATGTCCACTCTAACAAGAATAGAAATAAGATGCTCTCATCTCTCTAACAGTCTTGTATCTGTATGTAGAACTCGGAGGAGAAATCAGAATTGTCTTCAAAGTAACAACTATGAAAGGTAACATATGCAATTGGGGTTGTTTTCTTCAAACATGATTTGGCTAACTTTTTTGCCTTGCTCGAATTCTAATTTGCTCTCCTGGGAAAGATTCAATGCACGCTCGCCTTTGTTAGCCCTTGAACAGATCAGCACACTTCAAAAATATTTGGTTTGTTTAAGGAGTACTCTTGTATAAGGATAGCTATTGCAAATGTAGTTCAAATGGTAGTTGAAAAATATTGAATTTGAAAACATTGCATGTGCGATAGCTGAAATGATAGTTGAATTTGTACTCATTTGACAAATTATTTTGTCGACCTTTCTTTATTGTGGTTCCATAGCAAAGCATGTGCACTATGGTATAGAAGGTTAATCATGATGATTGCATACAAAATACTTATGCCCCTGTTGCAACGCACGCCAATTACCTAGTTTATTTTTAAAATTAGAAATGTACAATTTGATGCATCTACACGAAAAAGACATGAAGTTGACTGGAGAAGGTAAACTTGTTATTTTTTTGCTAAAACTTGTTAAATTATTAAGCATGTCAGCAAGCTAGTTAACCTTCTTTTTGTTTTCTTATTCACATGAGTCGATATTTCATTCTTCTCTAGTCGTATATGCTTGCATGTGCTGCCTAAATATTTTTTTATTATATACGCTAGTATGCATGTACAACAATCATGCAAATAGTGTCTAGTTTGGTATCTCTCTGAATTCATAATGGAATGTTTAATTAAAAAAGCAAGGAAAACATATCTTAATCAATGAGTGACAGAAGCATGATGTCACATGCATGGAATTAGCGTACGGCTTGGCCGGCTGGCCAGATTGGCCTACAGTACCTTGTTTGTCTCGGGCACAAACATAGATGTATGCATATACATATTTGATGAATTGACGGACCTCATTTTTCCTTTTCCTTGAGAATATCGCTCATGCACTTTTGGACTTATCAATTATCATTATGTAAGATTATGGTAGACTTGTACGCACATAAGATTGGTGTTACGTAACTTCCACATATCTGTTAATCCCAATCATCAAAGAAGAAATCAATGGTGTATGTATTTTTGACCTATGTGGACGAAAAAGGCATATGCGACTTATTTTATTTTAGTAATATAGGAGTCCGCATGGATTTTTTTATATTTTTTGTGGTGGTCGGACTCTTATTCCTTATAGTTGGCAGCCATACTATGCAATAGCAATGTACACTACGAGTTTGCATGTGATTGTATAGTTGGCAGCCATACTATGGAGATATATTTTTTAATAGAAAAGTCATATAAGACTTGGATGAAAGATGTGTACGTGACACGCCAAACTATTTTTACATGACTTTATTTGTATGTAATACTACATCTTTTTAACCTTCACCGTTAATATATAAAATTGATGATCAAGATAATTTAATCTATGTGGACGAACATGATTGCTTGTTTGTCTCTTGTTTAGATAATATAATAGATGGAACTTGATGAAGCTTCACTTGTGTTGCACCTTTTTCCCTTGGTTTTGCAGTTGCACGCACCAACTGGATGCAGGGGGGCGCTATAGAGCAAGTTGAGTTCGTGGAGCAAGTCATGGACGATGCCATGGAAGGTATACTCTCTCACTCTTCCTACCGTTCTACTACAATGTTCTTGGTAATGCAAAAACAACAAAGATTGCATGGCCTTTAACGTTTTTATGTGTCTAATATCCTGCCTCTATCACTAGTTGCGTCATGTCAATGCATTGTGTGTTAACAGTTCATTTTGTTATTTTCTTTGTAGATTCAAAAGATATATGGATGACTATATGGCTGCGTGACAAGTATACTGCAATGATGTGATGATGATGTTCCGGTTCATGATGATGATGATGTTTTGGTTCATGATGATGATGATGGATGCTTTCAGTTTTAGTTAAGTTGTAGGGATCGGATGTTCCTGTTGGATGATTTTCCTAGGAGTTTTTTTATTTCATTTTTTCGGCATTGTGTGCGAGTATGTTGGTTATTTAGGCCAACAGTTGGCGCCATTGTGTTACGAATTTTCGTGAATAGTCTGTTTTAAGGCGGCCCTCGTTAAAATTTTGTTTTTTCTATAGCAGTGTTTACTGGCATATATTTATAGAGCCTACTTGTTTCGCAGGTGTCAAAACCAGCATTAAAATACTTTTTTAGGATTCTTTCTTTCTCTTTTTATTTTTTATGCTAATTTTTATAGTGATTCATTTTTATTTGATCTTTTTTCTCGGGTGGGGGTCCCGACTGTGCGTTTCATTTTATTTTTCTATATGCGGATGGTAACAGGAGGCAGGGGACATACATGTTTTATTACTCAGTTCTGGTACGGGGCAGGTTCGGGCATATTTAAATGCTCTGATTAGGGTAGGTAATTTTATTTTGAGGAACATGTTTGTAATTCAAAAAATTTCCTTTATTAAAAATTTCTTTTTTTACCACACTTATTAGGCTGTATTCGTTAAAGGATAGCAAGATCACGGTTGCAGTTAAAGCACTAATTTTAGCAACGAGAAAAGGGGGAGATGTTGTCTACTCTTGATCAAGACAGGCAGTCGTATTTCTATTTGAATACGCAGACGAACAGGCTATATCTGGTGTAAGCGCATCACCAAACGTTTAGAGGAAGTAGTCGTACGTTTTCCCGATCCGACCGATCCAAGCACCGTTACTCCGGCACCTCCGAGTTCTTAGCACACGTAAACCTCGATGACGCTCCCCGGGCTCCGATCCAGCAATGCTTCGGGGATGAGTTCCGTTAGCACAACGGCGTGGTGATGATGGTGATGTTCTACCGACGCAGGGCTTCGCCTAAGCACTACAACGATATGATCGAGGTGGAATATGGTGGCAGGGGGCACCGCACACGACTATGGAACGATCTCAAAGATCAACTTGTATGTCTAGAGGTGCCCCCTGCCCCTGTATATAAAGGAGCAAGGGGGGAGATGTGCGGCCAGCCTTGGGGCGCGCCAGGAGGAGTCCTACTCCTACCGGGAGTAGGACTCCCCCCCCAATCCTAGTTGGAATAGGAATCCTCAAGTGGGGAGAGAGAGAAGGGGGGCCGGCCACCTCTCCTAGTCCTAATAGGACTAGCGGAGGGGGGGAGGCGTGCAGCCACCTTGGGCTGCCCCTTTCACCTTTCCACTAAAGCCCACTAAGGTCCACATGGTTCCTGGGAGGTTCCGGTAACCTCCCGGTACTCCGGTAAAATCCCGATTTCAGCCGGAACACTTCTGATATCCAAACATAGGCTTCCAATATATCAATCTTTATGTCTCGACCATTTTGAGACTCCTCGTCATGTCCGTGATCACATCCGGGACTCCGAACTAACTTCGGTACATCAAAATGCATAAACTCATAATAAATGTCATCGTAACGTTAAGCGTGCGGACCCTACGGTTCGAGAATAATGCAGACATGACTAAGACACATCACCGGTCAATAACCAATAGCGGGACCTGGATGCCCATATTGGCTCCTACATATTCTACGAAGATCTTTTATCGGTCAGACCGCATAACAACATACGTTGTTCCCTTTGTCATCGGTATGTTACTTGCCCGAGATTCGATCGTCGGTATCCAATACCTAGTTCAATCTCGTTACCGGCAAGTCTCTTTACTCGTTCCGTAATACATCATCCCGCAACTAACTCATTAGTTGCAATGCTTGCAAGGTTTATGTGATGTGCATTACAGAGAGGGCTCAGAGATACCTCTCCGACAATCGGAGTGACAAATCCTAATCTCGAAATACGCCAACCCAACATCTACCTTTGGAGACACCTATAGAGCTCCTTTATAATCACCCAGTTACATTGTGACGTTTGGTAGCACACAAAGTGTTCCTCCGGTAAACAGGAGTGCATAATCTCATAGTCATAGGAACATGTATGAGTCATGAAGAAAGCAATTGCAACATACTAAACGATCGGGTGCTAAGCTAATGAAATGGGTCATCTCAATCAGTTCACTCAACTAATGATGTGATCCCGTTAGTCAAATGACAACTCTTTGTCCATGGTTAGGAAACATAACCATCTTTGATTAATGAGCTAGTCAAGTAGAGGCATACTAGTGACACTCTGTTTGTCTATGTATTCACACATGTATTATGTTTCCGGTTAATACAATTCAAGCATGAATAATAAACATTTATCATGATGTAAGGAAATAAATAATAACTTTATTATTGCCTCTAGGGCATATTTCCTTCAGTCTCCCACTTGCACTAGAGTCAATAATCTAGATCACATCGCCATGTGATTTGACATCAATAGTTCACATCTTTATGTGATTGGTTCACATCTCCATGTGACTAACACCCAACGGGTTTACTAGATTCAATAATCTAGTTCAAATTGCTATGTGATTAAGACCCAAAAAGTGATCATGTTTTGCTTGTGAGAGAAGTTTAGTCAACGGGTCTGCCACATTGAGATCCGCATGTATTTTGCAAATTTCTATGTCAACAATGGTCTGCATGGAGCTACTCTAGCTAATTGCTCCCACTTTCAATATGTATCCAGATTGAGACTTAGAATCATCTGGATCATTGTCAAAAACTTGCATCGACGTAACCCTTTACGACGAACCTTTTTGTCACGTCCATAATCGAGAAACATATCCTTATTTCACTAAGGACAATTCTGACCGTTGTCCAGTGATCTACTCCTAGATCACTATTGTACTCTCTTGCCAAATCAGTGCAGGGTATACAATAGATCTGGTATGCAGCATGACATACTTTATAGAACCTATGGCCAAGGCATAGGGAATGACTTTCATTCTCTTTCTATCTTCTGCCGTGGTCGGGCTTTGAGTCTTACTCAACTTCACACCTTGTAATACAGGCAAGAACTCTTTCTTTGACTGCTCCATTTTGAACTACTTCAAAATCTTATCAAGGTATGTACTCATTGAAAAAACTTATCAAGCGTCTTGATCGATCTCTGTAGATCTTGAAGCTCAATATGTAAGCAGCTTCACCGAGGTCTTTCTTTGAAAAACTCCTTTCAAACACTCCTTTATGCTTTGCAGAATAAATCTACATTATTTCCGATCAACAATATGTCACTCACATATACTTATCAGAAATGTTGTAGTGCTCCCACTCATTTTCTTGTAAATACAGGCTTCACCGCAAGTCTGTATAAAACTATATGCTTTGATCAACTTATCAAAGCATATATTCCATCTCCGAGATGCTTGCACCAGTCCACAGATGGATCGCTGGAGTTTGCACATTTTGTTAGCACCTTTTGGATTGACAAAACCTTCTGGTTGCATCATATACAAATCTTCTTTAATAAATCCATTAAGGAATGCAGTTTTGTTTATCCATTTGCCAGATTTCATAAAATGCGGCAATTGCTAACATGATTCGGACAGACTTAAGCATAGATACGAGTGAGAAACTCTCATCATAGTCAACACCTTGAACTTGTCAAAAACCTTTTGCGACAATTCTAGCTTTGTAGATAGTAACACTACTATCCGTGTCCGTCTTCCTCTTGAAGATCCATTTATTATCAATGGCTTGCAGATCCTCGGGCAAGTCCACCAAAGTCCACACTTTGTTCACATACATGGATCTTATCTCAGATTTCATGGCCTCAAGCCATTTATCGGAATCTGGGCTCATCATCGCTTCCTCATAGTTCGTAGGTTCGTCATGGTCAAGTAACATGACCTCCAGAATAGGATTACCGTACCACTCTGGTGCGGATCTCACTCTGGTTTACCTACGAGATTCGGTAGTAACTTGATCTGAAGTTACATGATCATCATCATTAGCTTCCTCACTAATTGGTGTAGTAGTCACAGGAACAGATTTCTGTGATGAACTATTTTCCAATAAGGGAGAAGTTACAATTACCATATCAAGTTTTCTACTTTCCTCCCACTCACTTCTTTCGAGAGAAACTCCTTCTCTAGAAAGGATCCATTCTTAGCAACGAATATCTTGCCTTCGGATCTGTGATAGAAGGTGTACCCAACAGTCTCCTTTGGGTATCCTATGAAGACACATTTCTCCGATTTGGGTTCGAGCTTATCAGGTTGAAGCTTTTTCACATAAGCATCGCAGCCCCAAACTTTAAGAAACGACAGCTTAGGTTTCTTGCCAAACCATAGTTCACACGGTGTCGTCTCAACGGATTTAGATGGTGTCCTATTTAACGTGAATGCAGCTATCTCTAATGCATAAGCCCAAAATGATAGTGGTAGATCGGTAAGAGACATCATAGATTGCACTATATCTAATAAAGTACGGTTATGACGTTCGTACACACCACTACACTATGGTGTTCCAGGTGGCGTGAGTAGTGAAACTATTTCACATTGTTTTAATTGAAGGCCAAACTCGTATCTCAAATATTTTACCTCTGCGATCATATCGTAGAAACTTTTATTTTCTTGTTACGATGTTTTTCCACTTCACTCTAAAATTCTTTGAACTGTTCAAATGTTTCAGACTTATGTTTCATCAAGTAGATATCCCCATATCTGCTTAAATCATCTGTGAAGATCAGAAAATAATGATACCTGTCGCGAGCCTCAATATTCATCGGACCACATACATCAGTATGTATGATTTTCCAACAAATCTGTTGCTCGCTCCATTGTTCCGAAGAACAGAGACTTAGTCATCTTGCCCATGAGGCATGGTTCGCAAGCATCAAGTGATTCATAATCAAGTGATTCCAAAAGCCCATCAGCATGGAGTTTCTTCATGCGCTTTACACCAATATGACCTAAACGGCAGTGCTACAAATAAGTTGCACTATCATTATTAACTTTGCATATTTTGGTTTCAATATTATGATTATGTGTATCACTACGATCGAGATCCAACGAACTATTTTCATTGGGTGTGTAACCATATAAGGTTTTATTCATGTAAACAGAACAACAATTTATTCTCTTACTTAAATGAATAACCGTATTACAATAAACATGATCAAATCATATTCATGCTCAACGCAAACACCAAATAACACTTATTTAGGTTCAACACTAATCCCGAAATATAGGGAGTGTGCGATGATAATCATATCAATCTTGGAACCACTTCCAACACACATCGTCACTTCACCCTTAACTAGTCTCTGTTTATTCTGCAACTCCCGTTTCGAGTTACTAATCTTAGCAACTGAACTAGTATCAAATACTGAGGGTTTGCTATAAACACTAGTAAAGTACACATCAATAACATGTATATCAAATATACTTATGTTCACTTTGCCATCCTTCTTATCCGCCAATCACTTGGGGTAGTTCCGCTTCCAATGACCAGTCCCTTTGCAGTAGAAGCACTTACTCTCAGGCTTAGGACCAGACTTGGGTTTCTTCACTTGAGCAGCAACTTGCTTGCTGATCTTCTTGAAGTTCACCTTCTTCCCTTTGCCCTTTTATTGAAACTAGTGGTCTTGTCTACCATCAACACTTGATGCTCTTTCTTGATTTCTACCTTCATCGATTTCATCATCATGAAAAGCTCGGGAGTCGTTTTCATCATCCGTTGCATACTATAGTTCATCACGAAGTTCTACTAACTTGGTGATGGTGACTAGAGAATTCTGTCAATCACTATCTTATCTGGAAGATTAACTCCCACTTGATTCAAGCGATTGTAGTACCCAGATAATCTGAGTACATGCTCACTAGTTGAGCGATTCTCCTCCATCTTTTGGCTATAGAACTTGTTGGAGACTTCATATCTCTCAACTTGGGTATTTGCTTGAAATATTAACTTCAATTCCTGGAACATCTCATATGATCCATGACGTTCAAAACGTCTTTGAAGTCCCGATTCTAAGCCGTTAAGCATGGTGCACTAAACTATCAAGTAGTCATCATATTGAGCTAGCCAAACGTTCATAACGTCTGCATCTGCTCCTGCAATAGGTCTGTCACCTAGCGGTGCATCAAGGACATAATTCCTCTGTGCAGCAATGAGGATAAACCTCAGATCACGGATCCAATCCGCATCATTGCTACTAACATCTTTCAACGCAATTTTCTCTAGGAACATATCAAAATAAACACAGGGAAGCAACAACGCGAGCTATTCATCTACAACATAATTTGCAAAATACTATCAGGTACTAAGTTCATGATAAGGTCAAGTTCAATTAATCAAATTACTTAAGAACTCCCACTTAGATAGACATCCCTCTAATTAATCCTCTAAGTGATCACGTGATCCAAATCAACTAAACCATAACCGATCATCACGTGAGATGGAGTAGTTTTCAATGGTGAACATCGTTATGTTGATCATATCTACTATATGATTCACGCTCGAGCTTTCGGTCTCCGTGTTCCGAGGCCATATCTGCATATGCTAGGCTCGTCAAGTTTAACCTGAGTATTCTGCGTGTGCAAAAACTGGCTTGCACCCATTGTAGATGGACGTAGAGCTTATCACACCCGATCATCACGTGGTGTCTGGGCACGACGAACTTTGGCAATGGTGCATACTCAGGGAGAACACTTCTTGATAATTTAGTGAGAGATCATCTTATAATGCTACCGTCAATCAAAGCAAGATAAGATGCATAAAAGATAAACATCACATGCAATCAATATAAGTGATATGATATGGCCATCATCATCTTGTGCCTGTGATCTCCATCTCCGAAGCACTGTCATGATCACCATCGTCACCGGCGCGACACCTTGATCTCCATCGTAGCATCGTTTTCGTCTCGCCAATCTTATGCTTCCACGACTATCGCTACCGCTTAGTGATAAAGTAAAGCATTACATCGCGATTGCATTGCATACAATAAAGCGACAACCATATGGCTCCTGCCAGTTGCCGATAACTCGGTTACAAAACATGATCATCTCATACAATAAAGTCAGCATCATGCCTTGACCATATCACATCACAACATGCCCTGCAAAAACAAGTTAGATGTCCTCTACTTTGTTGTTGCAAGTTTTACGTGGCTGCTACGGGCTTAAGAAAGAACCAATCTCACCTATGCATCAAAACCACAACGATAGTTTTTCAAATAGACTCCGTTTTAACCTTCGCAAGGACCGGGCGTAGCCACACTCGGTTCAACTAAAGTTGGAGAGACAGTCGCCCGCAAGCCACCTATGTGCAAAGCACGTCGGGGGAACCGGTCTCGCGTAAGCGTACGCGTAATGTTGGTCCGGGTCGTCTCGTCCAACAATACCGCTGAACCAAAGTATAACATGCTGGTAGGCAGTATGACTTATATCGCCCACAACTCACTTGTGTTCTACTCATGCAAATAACATCAAACCATAAAACCTAGGCTCGGATGCCACTTTTGGGGAACGTAGTAATTTCAAAAAATTTCCTACACACACGCAAGATCATGGTGATGCATAGCAATGAGAGGGGAGAGTGTTGTCTATGTACCAACGCAGACCGACTGCGGAAGTGATGACACAACGTAGAGGAAGTAGTCGTACGTTTTCCTGATCCGACCGATCCAAGCACCGTTACTCCGGCACCTCCGAGTTCTTAGCACACGTACAGCTCGATGACACTCCCCGGGCTCCGATCCAGCAAAGCTTCGGGGATGAGTTCCGTTAGCACAACGGCGTGGTGACGATGATGATGTTCTAATGACGCAGGGCTTCGCCTAAGCACTACAACGATATGATCGAGGTGGAATATGGTGGCAGGGGGCACCGCACACGGCTAAGGAACGATCTCAAAGATCAACTTGTGTGTCTAGAGGTGCCCCCTGCCCCTGTATATAAAGGAGCAAGGGGGGAGATGTGCGGCCAGCCTTGGGGCGCGCCAGGAGGAGTCCTACTCCTACCGGGAGTAGGACTCCCCCCCCAATCCTAGTTGGAATAGGAATCCTCAAGTGGGGAGAGAGAGAAGGGGGGCCGGCCACCTCTCCTAGTCCTAATAGGACTAGGGGAGGGGGGAGGCGCGCAGCCACCTTGGGCTGCCCCTTTCTCCTTTCCACTAAAGCCCACTAAGGCCCATATGGTCCCGGGGGGTTCCGGTAACCTCCCGGTACTCCGGTAAAATCCCGATTTCACCCGGAACACTTCCGATATCCAAACATAGGCTTCCAATATATCAATCTTTATGTCTCGACCATTTCGAGACTCCTCGTCATGTCCGTGATCACATCCGGGACTCCGAACAACTTCGGTACATCAAAATGCATAAACTCAATAACTGTCATCGTAACTTAAGCGTGCGGACCCTACGGTTCGAGAATAGACATGACCGAGACACGTCTCCGGTCAATAACCAATAGCGGGACCTGGATGCCCATATTGGCTCCTACATATTCTACGAAGATCTTTATCGGTCAGACCGCATAACAACATACGTTGTTCCCTTTGTCATCGGTATGTTACTTGCCCGAGATTCGATCGTCGGTATCCAATACCTAGTTCAATCTCGTACCGGCAAGTCTCTTTACTCGTTTTGTAATACATCATCTCGCAACTAACTCATTAGTTGCAATGCTTGCAAGGCTTATGTGATGTGCATTACCGAGAGGGCCCAGAGATACCTCTCCGACAATCGGAGTGACAAATCCTAATCTCGAAATACGCCAACCCAACATGTACCTTTGGAGACACCTGTAGAGCACCTTTATAATCACCCATTTACGTTGTGACGTTTGGTAGCACACAAAGTGTTACTCCGGCAAACGGGAGTTTCATAATCTCATAGTCATAGGAACATGTATAAGTCATGAAGAAAGCAATAGCAACATACTAAACGGTCGGGTGCTAAGCTAATGGAATGGGTCATGTCAATCAGATCATTCACCTAATGATGTGATCCCGTTAATCAAATAACAACTCTTTGTTCATGGTTAGGAAACATAACCATCTTTGATTAACGAGCTAGTCAAGTAGAGGCATACTAGTGACACTCTGTTTGTCTATGTATTCACACATGTATTATGTTTCCGGTTAATACAATTCTAGCATGAATAATAAACATTTATCACGATATAAGGAAATAAATAATAACTTTATGTTGCCTCTAGGGCATATTTCCTTCAGGTAAAACCCTACGTCCTGCTTGATTTATTCTTGATGATATGGATATTACAAGAGTTGATCTACCACGAGATCGGAGAGGCTAACCCTAGAAGCTAGCCTATGGTATGATTGTATGTTGTCTATCGACTAGCCTGGCCTCGGTTTATATAATGCACCAGAGGCCTAGGATAACAAGAGTCCTAGCCGAATACGCCGGTGGGGAGGAGTCCTTGTCTTGATCACCAAGTCTTGTGGAATCTTCCATGTATGCGGCAGCTGTCCGAACTGGCCCATGAGTATACGGCCATGGGGGTCCTCGGCCCAATCTAACAGATCGGGAGATGACGTGGTGAGTACCCCCTAGTCCAGGACACCGTCAGTAGCCCCCTGAACCGGTCTTCAAGTTAGGGACGCTCCTCGATTCTTCCGAACTGTTCTTCATCTTCGGTGTTCGGTCTTGAAAACTGGTTCAACAAATCTTCTCATCTTCGATCTTGAGGATCGCCGAAATGCATTCGACGAGTTTTACACGTCGGGTATCCGAGGAGCCCCTTTAAGTTTCCGGCCTTTATCAATGCCTTGTTATTTTTATGCCACACCTCGGGTTTGAAGTTGTTCCCGGGAGGCAGTGTCCTCTTGCGTCCGAGTTCTAACGCCGGACTGCATTCGAGGTATTTTTTGCAGCCGAGCACCAATGCCGGACTGCTTTCGAGCTCCAACGCCGAAATGTATCCGAGCTCCAAGCCGAAATATATCCGAGCTCCAACGTCGGACTGTGTCCAAGCTCCAACGCTGGACTATATCCGAGGTGTCATATCACCTGGGTTCAAAAAAGTTGAAGGAGTTTAGCCGAGCTTAATGCCGGAAATGCCCTCTATGGAGCCAGCCACTAGCGCCTGAGCTTTATGCCAGACTGCTTCCGAGGTGGTGCACCACCCCGACTCTGGGCCGATTTTCTGTCAATATTTTTAATTGGTGCAATTTATTCTCTGCCGAGATATATAGCCAGTAGCCCTCAAGGTGTGTATCGGTTTAAAACCCGAGATGCACCTGAAGGATGACGTAAAGACCCGCTGATCCCAGTAGCCGCTGAGACTCAGGTTGATTTGCCAAAATCGGCCTGAGGGTCAAGTCCTAGCTCGGCAGAATACTTCGGGACACAAAAAGCGGCGTGCTTAGTCCTCGAGACTCAGGTTGGGTGCGGCCGACCAACGTGAGGATCAAAATCTCCTCGGCAACTGTATTGCACTTAAAATTTCTGCATTGGACAGGCAATGCAGTAACCCCCGAGACACTGGTCGGGTGGCAACACCAGATCAGGGGATTGATGTGCCCCTTTAATATTTTTAAATAATAAGCCCGAAGCCCAGTAGCCCCCGAGCCTTAATGCGGGCACGGGTGGCCGAATTAAGGATCGATATCCATATTAAAATCACAAATTATGTGTAATGACTCTATGTATCCAAGTACTTTATGTCATTTAATGCTCGGATCCGCATTGTACAAAACTTTGTTGACCGACCATCGGCTTCCACCTCCTCGGCCAGTAGCCGAGGAGTGTTTGTCGTACTTTATAAACCCTTTATGAGGGCAAAGATTTATGACAAACAAGGCAATCTGGCCATACGGTTTTATAAACGAAGGTACGTAGAGAGATATGTTATATTACTATTTAACATAAGAAGTGTCTTCCAAAGAAAATAGTCCCGCTATCGATCCCTTTCTTTGGGTTGTCCATGCTAAGCATTGAATCATGAACCTCAAGCTCTAATGTAAGGAAAAATATTGAGGATTTTAGTTTGGGAGGCCAGTTACTAGCCCCCGGTAGTGTTCGGCGACAATTGAGGTCAAGCCGTAAACACTTCGGCCAATGTTATGAATGACCCGTCATTTAATACAGTCATCGGATTGCTGACCAGTTTACGCTTATTGTGACATTCAGTTTTTGGCTTTCTCCACTGAGGTGCTTAACCAAGTGAGCTGGAAGCACAATCGCAGTGGTTCTCCCTTTGCACACCTAGCCGAACAAAGCGGAACGTAGGAGGCAAGCGCAGGAGCCGGGCAACCCAACTATTGACCGAAGACACAATTCGAAACCGATGCATATATAGCAATATCCGAGAATGTTTTTGCCGAATCTCTAAAGGTGTCCGGCGTTGCACTGCGAGACTTGTGCTGAAAACACACAAATAGTTTAAAAGTGCCAAAAGCTTGGAAAACCAAAAAAACGTCAGTAAAAACATGACGTCCGAACAAGATCAAGTGTTCGGTGCCAATCCGAAAATTGGAAGAGAAAGAAAAAATTGTGCTTCTGTCGTGTTTTGGACAACGACCAAGAAGAAAACACATTTACAACTCATATATAAATTTTAAGAGCCCCCAAGTGACTTGGGTAAGAATTTAATGTATAATGATCTATGTACAGAAGTAATTGTATCATATTTGTGTTCACCCGAACTTTAAACGCGTCTTAACCGACCGTCGGCTTCTCCCTCTTCGGCCAAGGGCCGAAAATTGTCATGTACTCCGCCTGTCGAGAGTATCGACGGTGTTTCCGATGACCAGGCAATCTGGCCATAAGGCTGTAACAGACAAAGCGCGCTCAGGGAACTTATGCTATATTACTAACAAAGTGTAAGAAGCATCTTCGAAGAAAATAGTACCCCCACCGATAGCTTTCTTCGGTGCTCACTTGTTACTATGAGACTTGTGCAATAGATTATTTTGTACTCATGAGTTTCCGTTGTGTGCCGACCATGATTGAAAACAATAAGAGCGCTAGCTTTGTGGCTTCACCTAGTCTGAGGTCAGAGCTCAGATGACCCGGTCGTGACAATCGCAGAGGTGCTCCCTTTACTTCTAGTCCCGAACAATCGGGACAGTAGGGGTAAGCACAAGGAAAGGCCACACAGTTTGCAAATCGCTTATGTCAATATGGTGCATATTATGGCGTAATACATGAACAACGAACGAAGTCGTACAAGTATAATCAATGCAAGAGGAAAAGCTCCGTCAAGGGAGCCCCCAATA